>NW_026606917.1:247500-317500 GCF_029890125.1 Rhinichthys klamathensis goyatoka | reverse complement strand
TTTACTCCCTGAGTGCAGGGTGGGTTATTTTCTTCAAGTTTTTGTTGTACTGTTTCTTTAGTATTTTTCAGTTAAGGAAGGTGCAGGGAGGTAGGCGCCATTTTTATTTGTCTTTTTTTCTCTCCTGTTTATATTTAGAGAGGAAGTTAGGTTTAGTATTGTCTTTTATTTACATCATTATTTTGGTGTTTAGGTTATTTAGTTGTTAAAAATAGTTAGACTTGTTTGTCATCTGCATACCATCCATAGATAGATAGATAGATGGATAGATGGATAGATGGATAGATGGATAGATAGATGGATAGATGAATGGATAGAAATAGACAGATAGATAGATAGATAGAAGGATGATGGATGGATAGATGAATGGATGGATAGATGGAAATAGACAGACAGACAGACAGATATAGATGAATGGATAGATGAATGGATAGAAATAGACAGACAGACAAATGGATAGATAGAATTTAGGACATTTTAAGGACAGACAGTGGCGTCTAGGGAGACAGACAGACGGCAGCCAGCAGTGACAGATCCCTACCTCATTGGGACATTTGATTCGGCCCGTCTGTTTGAGGATACGGCGTAGCCTCTCTCTCTCCTCCTGCTCCTCCCCAGACACATTCTCACTTGCCGAGGGCTTACAAATGGGAAACAAATACAATGCAACACATTAGCGTCTCTCCAGAAACTCTTCCTCAAGTCTTTACAACAATGTGTTTCCAATAACTGCTTTCTGAAAGCCAGATGCCCGCCAGTCTTCAAAACCTTTATAGAAAGGCCATTACTCAAGGCATGTTAATGGCAATTGTCAGACTGCACTTTATAAAACACAGTATTTGGTCGGATGAAAACATCAGCAGAGGAAATGAGGCATAAGAGGTATCTAAACAGGACTCTAGAAACCTCAACACAGCACCTGAGGGTGAACGCTAAGCCCGAGACGCAAAAACTCACACACCATTAAAGCTACCAAACGCACACAAAACACAGAGAGATGTGTGATCACCTGACTATATCAGCCAGTAGCTCTCGCCTGGTTTCCCACTGAAGCTACGCAGGGTTGAGCCTGATCAGTACCTGGATGGGAGACGTCCTGGGAAAAACTAGGCTTATGCCGAGAACACACTGCACGATTTTCAAAGCCACAGAAACAAAGATGTGCAACGGTTGACAAATTGTACGGTTGATAAACTAGTTTTCCTTACAAACCAGCTATTCGACCACACTATAAACGATCCTCATCAGAGAATCTATTCTAGAGTCGAATCGTGACTCACTGAATCGAAATACTGTAGAATTGAATCATGAGGCATCTATAGATCTCCATTCCTTATCCAGCAGTTCTCCCCTTACGGAACACTAATATATGGGAATATACTGCAAAATATAATGTGATATATTACATAATACATTTCCATATATGGGAAACTAGTGCTTAGATTTTCCAATACTACTGCAATATACTGTATGTATGTATATATTAATACATATGTATATATTTATATGTATATATTAATACATATAAAATATTTATAAATTAACAGTATAATATAAATTATACTGTTAAACCATTTAATAATATATTGATCATTCATAGGGAAATATATTTTCTTTTCATAAGGGTCAAGCAGGGCGACTTAAAAGATATTTAAGTATCTACTGAGATAGATAGATAGATAGATAGATAGATAGATAGATAGATAGATAGATAGATAGATAGATAGATAGATAGATAGATAGATAGATAGATAGATAGATAGATAGATACTGTAGATAGATAGATAGATAGATAGATAGATAGATAGATAGATAGATAGATAGATAGATAGATAGATAGATAGATAGATAGATAGATAGATACTGTAGATAGATAGATACTGTAGATAGATAGATAGATGGATAGATAGAGTGGAGAAAATAATTATTTGATCCCCTGCTAATTTTGTAAGTTTGCCCACTTACAAAGAAATGAAGGGTCAATAATTTTTATGGTAGGTTTATTTTAATGGATAGAGACAACATATCAACCAAAAAATCCAGAAAAAACCCCACACATTATATATAGGTTATAAATTGATTTGCATTTCAGTGAGTGGAATAAGTATTTGATCCCCAAGCAAAACATCATTTAGTACTTGGTGGAGAAACCCTTGTTGGCAAGCACAGAGGTAAGACGTTTCTTGTAGTTGGTCACCAGGTTTGCACACATCTCAGGAGGGATTTTGGTCCATTCCTCTTTACAGATCCTCTTTAAATCCTTAAGGTTTCTTGGCTGTCGCTTGGCAACTCGAAGTTTCAGCTCCCTCCACAGATGTTCTATAGGATTAAGGTCTGGAGACTGGCTAGGCCACTCCAAGACCTTAAGGACGGTATGTTTTGGGTCATTGTCATGCTGGAAGACCCATCCACGACCCATCAGTGTTTTGGCTGAAGAAAGGAGGTTTGCGTCCCGTCCATCAGCCCCTCAATACGGTGAAGTCGTCCTTTTACCCTGAGCAGAGAAACAGTCCCAGAGCATAATGTTTCCACCTCCATGCTTGACTGTAGAGATGGTGTTCTTGGGGTCATAACTCGTCGTGTTTGGAGGAAGAGAAATGCTGACTGAGTTGATGCCAAAGAGCTCAATTTTGGTCTCATCTGACCACACCACAGCACTTTCTCCTAAGCCTTCTCTGAGTCATTAGATGTTCATTGGCAAACTTCAGACAGGCCTGCCCTGTACATGTGCCTTCTTGAGCAGGGAGATCTTGCGGGTGCAGCAGGATTTCAATCCATTGCGGTGTAGTGTGTTGCCAATGGTTTTCTTGGTGACTGTGGTCCCAACTGCCTTGAGATCATTAACAAGCTCCTCTTCTGTACTGTCCAACAAAGGCAAAAGACCTTAACTCGCTAAAGTGTGGAACAGAGAAAAATCACTTTAAAGATTTTTAGTTGTCCAGCCAAATGTATTATACTGTAGGTAGGACACTGGGAATCTGGCAATTAGATAGTTTAGTAATTAAATGATCTACATAAAAAAAATTTGAGCCCTATTTTGAAATGACTGTACTCTGCCTTTGTATTGGCTGCAAAAAGTGAGAAGTCACGCCAAGGCAAAAGGCAGTAACTTCCACATTATCAATATTTGGTTTCTGATCACCATTTATAAAATCATTATAGTAACACATGTATAAAATAGTGATCATGGCATTTATTTTGAATGATTTACAATTACTTTTAGCCATCTACTTATTGCTGTCCAGTCCTTTGGTTGCATTCTGATGGCATTATTAATACATTATACATTACACAATACCTCCATTGCGGTAAAGAGTATCTTCAATTGGTCCACAGTGGCGTAAGAACGCTATAGCATAAGATTTGCAAAGCACGCGTTCAAAATTATCATGATAAAACAGATCCTTGCGCACATTCGACCTGAGGACTGGTTTATAGCAGTGGTGAACCCGAAAGACGCTTGCACTTTCACATTCAGATAGCCCATCATCACAGGCACATCCTGAGATTCGTGGACGAAAAGTAAGAATGCAGTGCTTTCCCCTTTGAGACTCAGTGGGGAGCGTGTTGTGGACTACCTCGACGACTAATGCATTCATAGCACAACTTTCTGTGTTCTGCGTCTTTTCAGTATGCGGTGGTTTCAGCCGTCCGCCCTATTATTGTGCTTGTGAACTTGGCTCGTCCCGTGGATTTATGCCGGACGCTGTGATTGTCTGTATAATGCACTGTAATTTGTGACGCACTGTAAAACCCAACAAGTTAAGCGAACTCACTTAATTTGAGGACACAGATTACTTCAATTCAATTAAGTTTATAAAAAATTATTATGAGTACTCTGAACTTATTTTAATCGAATCCACTAAAAGAAGGATATTTCTTAATACACAATTAAACTTTACACTGCATTCAACTACTTTATATAGCTGAAACTTCACTACATTGAGTAAAAACAGTGAAATTACAAACTTTAAAGTCCCACTCCGATCATATTTTGAGCTATTTTTAAACATTCCCAGTGGTCTTTAAATTATGATTATGCCATTTTTAGCCAAAATCACAAAACCTGTGCCGTTATCTGGGACTTCGCTTCAGCAGAGCGGCAGTAGCTCATTACTAATTCGCCTCTGCGTTGTGGGCGGAGCCGTTGGCACGGAGACGACCCTCCCCCTGCCCGTTGCTGAGAGCTCTGACTCTCCCGCTAACTTACACCCCCAATACCGGTGGGGCAACAGTATTATATGCACGTTAATTATTATTATCCGAAGTTAATCAAAGTTATCACCGATCACCGATCATTATTTCACTCCAAGACGTCGCGTGTGGAGACGCCCAGTGGAGTCACAACTCCAGTCTATTTTAGCCGGCATTTTAGCGTCTGCTACTGATTCACAGCCATTTGAATGTAGAAATACTCAGAAATACAACTTTGAGCTTATTTTTCTCAAGATATGTCCTCTAACATCAGAAAAATGCCACAAGAACATGTTAACACCTAGAAAAACATTATTTTCATCGGAGTGGGTCTTTAAATGAACTCAGAGGACTTGCAGTTACTGCTAGCTAACAATTTATTAAGCTAACTCATTATATTTGAGGACACAACGATTACCTTAATTCTAGAAACCAATAGTTATGAGTACTATGAAATTATTTCAGTTGAGTTCACTAAAAGAAGATAAACATTGCAGTCAAGAAATTGAGTGAGTAGTTTAGTGATTATTGAACATTAGTGATGAACACCTGCTGTTAACAAGCAGAATCACTGAAGGAAAGAGAAACACAAGAACTACAACTGACTTCTAGCCACAGCCTTAGATAAAATCTACTGAATATAAAACATTACATATGTAAGACCAGCTTCACTTATTACTAACCTTACTAACCAGTTTGACTTGTGGCATGTGTCTACAGAAGTTGTTATTGAGCATTAACAGAGGTTTAGATGATGATGATTTATTGAGTTTCATTTGAAGTTACCATGATGGTAATCCGTGTCTGCTTTAGTTGGGCTCTTGACCCTTGACTTTATAACGCCAGTTTTTCTCTGGCTGCTGTAACCGTGTGTTTATAAAACACATTTGTTATGACACAAAAGCCCAAATAAAATATGATCAGGTGTCGATGGTTGTGTTTTGATTATGAAAATCATAATTTTGTGACATGATTCGCTGATCTTTTCCAGAGCCTAATCTGATTAAACAGGGTGATGTATTACTATTTTTGTATTATTCATTATAATAGAACTGTGATTCTACAGTGTAAGATCCATTGTTGTGACAATCAGATTTTAAAAACTTTTATGGTATCATGCTGACTCACACAGACATCAAGAATCAGCATATGAATCTCAACAATGGTGACCACTAAAAAATGATGCATGGCGCAACGCATTGCAACATTAATCGTTTTTAAATGTTCACCATTGTTGAGATTCATATTTTGTTTTTTGATGTCTGTGTGAGTCTTAGTAATGCCATAGATGAAAACTTTTTGTGCGCAATCTGTTTGTAAAATCCTTCATATTATCTGCTGGCTCTTATGCTGTTGATACAATATGTAAGAATTTTGTAATAAAATATCCAAAAATCACTTGCACAGTGTGATATATTTCCTGCAGTTGTGTACTTACAATATCCCAAAAGTCTCCAAAGATTTTTTTATTTCAGAGAAATTCCAATTTTAAATAAGTGGCCGTCCCGGAAAAAAATGTCGCCTGTCAATGACGCAATATCCGCGCTATCCTCGGTTTTCGTTCATACTGCCATAGCCATGACATAACCATGGCAACAGACGTGGACAACTGCGTAGTGCGTAACGTTTAGCGGCACGCAGTTCTTGTTTCTTTCAAACATAGACCATGGCAAGCAGACTTTGGGACAAACAAGGAGAACTAAAATGAGGATCAATATCAGCGTGGCGTTTTTGAGATGCCGAGAGCTCCACGTCCGCGACTAACTTGGACTTGACAGAGCTTCACGAGTCACGACTTGACAGCTTTATTAGACAGGTGAGCAAATGTACATAAAACAAATCAATGTTATATAACGTTAGCTCAACATGATGAAATGTTAGAATATGGTCAGAATGTTATTTGAATGTTGATCTAGCTTACTGCTAGTTTCGTATAGCAAATGAACAAACACGTAGTATAACATTATAACTTTTAACACACATTTAAATGCCGTTTAGTGTTATAGTTTAACGCTAGACCAAGTGAAGCAGCGCTGCATTACCTCACAAGTTTAATTCGTCTAATAAACTGACTCGTGTGAGTAACTTAATCCAGTACTTGCGGATAGTTTGGTAGAATTAAATGTCCTTATTCCTTTATATCCGCGGGACTCGCGTGTGATATCTGTCTCTTTAGCAATCGCGACCTGCTTCATACCACTGTAATGTTAAAAAACATAAATGTTTACACTCATCCATAAACATTATTAGATCCATCAGCTTGACAGCAAGTCCCATCATTCAGCTCCCCAGGTAGAAGGTGACGTTCCCGCGACCATGGGTAACGTTTCCTAAAAGTTCTCTAAAGGTGACGAACATTCCGAACCTTTACAGAACATTAGGGACGTTCCTGAAACGTCCTCTTTTGTTAATGAAAGTGCTGCAGTTCAACGTTCCTTAAATGACTTTAGGGGGACGTTCCGTAATGGTAATCTTATGGTCACATAACAACGTTACAAAGAGGACGTAATCAAAACGTTCTCATATGGGTCTAAGTTGGTCCTATTATAACGTTCCTTATAGGACTTTAGGGCGACATTCCATATTGGTTATTTTATGGTCACACAACAACGTTACAAAGAGGACATAATCAGAGTGTTCGCATATGGTTCTAAGTTGATCATATTATAACGTTCCTTATATGACTTCAGGGGGACGTTCCGTAAGGGTAATCTTATGGTCACACAACAACGGTACAAAGAGGATGTAATCAAAACGTTCTCATATGGGTCTAAGTTGGTCATACAATGACGTTCTTTATGTGACTTTAGGGGAACGTTCCATATTGGTTATTTTATGGTCACATAGCAACATTACAAAGAGGACATAATAAGGACGTTCCCATATGGTTCTCTGTTGACCATATGAGAACATTTTGTGACTAACTTAATGAGAACATTCTCATATACATCACGTTTTGTGCGCGGTGACGTGGGACGAACCGAGGTTCAACTTCCGTCAACTTCTGTCACGTTTATCTGGTTTGTCTGCGGGCTGGACCCTTCTCGGACGGACACCTGACGGCGGTCTTTTTCCTGTTTTCTTCACCGACAGCGAGCCAGAAAAAGCCAATGTTATTATCATGTAAAGTTATTTTAATGAACCATTCTCGCGTAGATGGTCAGGCTATATTGGCTTTTTTTTTATAGATAAACAAGCTAACGTAAGCGCTAGGCCTATTCCAATTTGCTTATTTTAACTCTTGTTTACATAGCCTGCAGGGTCTCCTCACAAAATGTAAGCGGCATAAAGTTCAATGCGAGGGTCTTTAGAATATGTTTGTATAATTTTAGTCTCTTTTCTTTTATTGTCATTTTTTCCTATTATTTGGTAAAGGCTACACCACTTTTCCATGGGAAAAAAGTTGTGGTGATCCCGCTATTTGGCTCGTTGATGTAAAACAGTCTTTTACAATTGTTATTATAAAATCAAGAATGCAGACGTTTTAAGCTCAGCAACAATGGCAGCAAAATGTACACAGTATATTAAAAAAAACTCCTGTCACACACACAGAGCCTGCAGATCAGGTTGAAGCGGAGAAGCATCAGCTTCTTATTCTTTAAATATAACAGAAGACCTTAATAGGACAAAAAAATTATATTCTAAGTTGGTCCCTAAAAGTTCTGCAGGACGTTCTCAGAATGTTTTGGAAACATTGGATTTGTGAATTAAATATGGTCTTCTAAACGTTCCCAGAACGTCCTGAATGTTCCCTGAAGGTCCTCCAAATAATGTCCCCAAACCCTTTAAAGAACTCCACATCGTGACTGTCTGGGAACGTTGTGGGAACGTTACCAGGCAACGTCCTTGACACCAGCGGGGACGTTCTCAGAACGTTCTGGGAACGTAAAGTTTCTAGCTGGGTCATCACTGCGTCATAAACCTACGCCTTTGTTATTGTTGGAAACTGCGCCCTCTTGTGGCGAAAAAAACCCTACATTTTGTGCCTAGACTCTGAATGAGATCAGTGAATCAGGTCACCAAATGATGATTGTCATCATCAATACCTAACCATCAACACCCGATCATATTTTCTCTTGACTTTTGTGCCATAACAAATGTGTTTTATAAACACACGGTTACAGCAGCTAGAGAAAAACGAATGTGCAAACCGAGTCAAGAGCCCAACTAAAGCAACCGCTGATCTCCATCATGGTGACCTTAAACGAAACTCAATAAGTCATCAACTTCTAAACCTCTGTTAATTCTCATAAGAACTTCTGTAGATGTCTGACAGAAATAAAGTCAATCTGGTTAGTAATAAGTGAAGCTGGTAATGCTGTTTGTGGAGTTGTTTAATCCTTCTCTGCTGAAATCTTGAGAGATTTAACGTATTTTATCTTCAGTTGATTTCATCTAAGGCTGTGGCTGGAATCAATAGTAGTTCATGTGTTTCTCTTTCCTTAAGTGATTCTGCTTGTTAACAGCAGGTGTTCATCACTAATGCTCAATCATCACTTAATTATACAATTATTATACAATTATCATGCTGGGATCTAGAAATGTTCTACAACTCATTCAGTTTGAGTTCTGTTTTAGTCATTGTGTCCACATAAGTTTCGGTAATATTTGAGTGCAGTGAACTCAATTTTATTTAGTACATATAACCGTTAGGGGTAACACTTTACTTGAAGGGGTGTACATAAGACTGACATGACACCTTCATAACCATGACATGACATAAACATGCATAAACCCTACTTCATATTCATGACATATGTCATTAAATGTCTTTCGCTCAATAATGTCATTTTGAATGCAAATATGACATTGTTTAAGATGTCTTTGTTATGACATCTTGACATAAACTATAACATCATAACCTGTCAATGTCTTTGTCATGACAACTTGACATTAAATTAAGTTAAACTGTCATGTGTTTGGTTTTGACATTGGCTGTCATAAGGCCATTATAACTGTGTCATGAATATTTTTCGTGACCTCAACTACAGTGGTACAAATTGAATTTGTCATTAAACAGTTATAATGGCTTCATGACACCCAATGTCAAAACCAACCACCTGACAGTAAATGTAATGTTAACCAGTAAAGCCAAGTGGTTTCTTAAGTTTGATAGTTAATCTGCTATGTCATGTTTATGACAGGTTGTGTTGTCTTAGTAATGTCATGACAAAGACACTGACAGGTTATGATGTATTGGTTTATGTCAAGGTGTCGTAACAAAGACATCTCAAACAATGTCATATTTGCATTAAAAATTGAGCGAATGACACTTAATGACAGTTGTCACAAACATGCATAAAACTTCCTTCATATTCATAACATGTGTAATGTCATGATTATGAAGGTGTCATGTTAGTCTTATGCACACCCCTTCAAGTAAAGTGTTACCCTGTTAGGTTTTACAGTGCAGCTGGTTTGATGTTGTATGCACCAATAGGCCTACACTTGTTGCTTCCATTATTATCACTCCCTGTGACATATTAGTCCCGACTCCAGCGCCGACTCGAACGAGTTCAGGGCGGTGCTGAAGGCGCCGGTGCAGTTTTGCAATTCTGCCAGTTAGATGCATGAGTAGGTCTTTATTGTATTCACCTGCTGCGGCATGATTAACATTTTTCTGTCAACTCTGCATATATCCTTTGCGATCGATGTCGCACATTTGTCGATGGAGGGGGTTCAGACCAATGGAGTAAATGTTCTGAGTCTGACCACGTTTGTGCAGGACAAAGTGCAATGTCCCTCTGAGGACATTTCAGAGGTTACAGGGACTGATGGCAGGGGTACACAGTAGGGTACACCGTAATTTAAATGCGGCAAATTTTAATGGACAGTAAAACAAAGGCAGAACACCGTACAATCTGATAGATAACATTATTTGACAGAACACCGGCACAGTAACTTCATATTGACGCACGGCTAAACAAAGGCAGAGTACCGTAACTCAATTTGAGCGTTCCAAAACAAAGCCAATGAGCGCGGTAACTGGTGTTATTGGCACATGGTCTGCCTTGGTTTCTCATGGGCTTTTGGAAGTTACTGTTAAGACCCATTATTGACTCAAATTGACTGAAGATACTTATCCACATGATAAAGAAGGTCTTGAATGTGCCAAAAATATCAATAACTCATTTTCGACCAAAAATGAAGTTACTGCCTTTTGCCTTTGCATGGCATTGTAGTTCTGGGCTGATCCCTCACCTTTGTCATGATCATCCTTACCCCATGAGGCGAGATCTTGTATGGAGCTCCAGACCAAGGGCGATTGATGGTTATTTTGTATTTCTTCCATTTCCGAATAATGGCACCAACAGTTGTCACCTTCTCACCAAGCTTCTTGCTGATGGTCTTGTAGCCCATTCCAGCCTTGTGCAGGTCTACAATCTTGTCCCTGATGTCCTTTGACAGATCTTTGTTCTTGCCCATGGTGGTGGAGAGGTTGGAATGGAAGATACAGATTCTGTGGACAGGTGTCTTTTATACACATAACAAGCTGACATTAGGAGTGCTTTCTTAAAGTGACAGGACTAATCTGTGTTTCACATGGGCCCATAATCAATCTGTGGGAGGCAGAATGTTTGCTGGTTGTAGGGGATCAAATACTTATTTCACTCGATCAAATGCTAATAAATTTACAACCTTTATATAATGTGTGTTTTCTGGATTTTTTGGTTGATATTCTGTCTCTATCCGTTAAGATAAACCTACCATGAAAATTATAGACCCTTCATTTCTTTGTAAGTGGGCAAATTTACAAAAAATCATCAGGGGATCAAATAATTATTTTCTCCACTGTGGATGGATGGATAGATAGATGGATAGTTGGATGAATGGATGGATGGATGGATGGATGGATGGATGGATGGATGGATGGATGGATGGATGGATGGATGGATGGATGGATGGATGGATGGATGGATGGATGGATGGATGGATGGATGGATGGATGGATGAATGAATGAATGAATGAATGGATGGACGGATGGATGGATGGATGGATGGATAGATAGATACCAGAACTGCTTCACACGCTTGACGTTCTCTTCCTGTCTAAGTGGGCAGTTCTTGGCTAGAATAATCTGGCCCAGACCATATGCTGATTCTCACATGTTTAGCTCAGTCAATCTACTCAGCACCTGGCTCAAATAACAAAATCACAGACCCAAATGCACATTCTCATTAATGTTTCATACTGTTTCTGAGACATTTGCTTGTGCATAATTTAACACATTTCTTTGGAAATATTGTTTGCAGCTAATGCTTGAGCTTGACAGATGGAGCTTATATCCTCATGGCCCTCTTTAACCAGTTTTTCTCTCTCATGTTTTTACACTAAACCTCACAAGGTTCACAAGGGACGCCATCATCATTACGGGATGTGCCGATCCTATTCAGATGTTGGCGAATTTGACTGGAAAAAAACAGATGAACTTTACTCATAAAGCAGATTACCATGATTTGCTGTGAAGAAAGATTGCTGGCAGGAACTGTGTTAATAGCTTAGGAATGCTGAGGAAATTATTACATTGGAGAAATAAGGCTGGGGAACAGGAGACAATTATTACAGTTGAAATGCAGCTTGAAAACTGTTTTAAAAGGCATTATTAGACCTTTTCCCATATGTGCAGTTAATGGTTAGAGCCTAATGGACGCTTGGTGCTGGAGTTTGGAGATGGTGTCGATATAATAGAGATTAGCGGCCGATGTGGACGTAGGGCAGCCACTGTCCAAACAGCTCCACTAGTTCATTAAAAGTATTAAATATGTCTACCTCTGTTGGTTCACATTAAATGCACATTTCATTTGGGCTATATTACTGCCTGTGGACAGAAATAATCTCACAAAACAAGTGAAAAGAACGAACCTCACACACTTCCAGAGACTGAAATTCTCATGTATATACAGAAAAGTTGATGTTAAAAAAAATGATGCAATTTTAACTGATAAATCATTTTATTTCTAATCATATCTTTTCATCGATATTGACATCTTGGAGATGAGCTGTACTATAGATCTGGAGGTGAATTCTTATAAACAAGATGAAGTCAAATGTGTTCTGGCGCTGTCGCTTACCTTAGTGTGGTCAGCCATGCTGTGGTAATCGAGTCCAGCTTTGGATCGAAACTGTTTCTGACACTGCTGACATTTTAGGGCGTCCCGCAACTACAAGAAAAGACACCACAGTTTATGATGTCAACATCAAATCTCATGAAATCATGGGTTCTAAATGTGACATTTATATTTCACATACCAATTATACATACTTGACTTGTGAACTGCGAAAGTAGGCATTTGTAGGCATTTGTAGGTTTATTAACCTGAAAATTATCCAAATATTCCCTACCAGCCCCACACAGCAATTTTGACAATATTTGATTGATTTTGTTTGACAGAGACAGAGACAGAGTTCGGCAGCAGCGTCTCTACTAATTGCGAAACTGTACATTTATCTGCTTCAAGAACAGCTCCATTATTACCTCACTAGTGAGAAATGTCTTGTAGCTTTTAAGTTGCTAAACTATTTTAGAAAGAGAGTATGTGCTTTCTGTACATAATAAAACATAAATTTGTGGCAAAAAACGTGGAAATAATATGTCGTTTTTATCCTATTGTTTACTATATTTATGAGCTTAGTCAGTGTCATTGTGTGTTTTGGTTCTTTTGCTGTTGTTGTCAGCTGTAAGAACCTTTGAAAAAACTAAAATCATTTGGCGAGGTGATATGGAACTGTAATGCGGTCAATACCTGCCCTTACTTTAGCCGAGCATTTCCCAGAAAAACCAATCAGAATCAAGCATTCAACAGGCCTGTGGTACAATTTGAACATGTGAATAACTGAAGGGGTGTGAAAATTCTGTCGACAATTTGCTTCTTGCTACATCAGCGAATGTTTACACTACAGTTCAATATCTGGGGTCAGTACGTTTTTTAAGTGATTTTTCGGCAGCATTTATTTGATCAAAAATACAGTAAAAAATAGTAATATTGTGAAATATTATTACAATTGAAAATAACTGTTTACTATTTGATTATGTTTTAAAATGTAACTTATTCCAGTGATGGTAAAGCTTGTCACATGATCCTTCAGAAATCATTCTAATATGCTGAATTGATGCTCAAGAAACATTTCTGACTATTATCAATGGTGAAAACAGTTGTGCTGAGTAACATTTTTGTGGAAACCATGATCAATTTTTTTCAGGATTCTTTGACGAATATTTGAACTTGAAATATTTTGTAACACGTTACAGTAAATGTCTTTACTGACACTTTTGGTCAATTTAACACATCATTAATGAATAAAAATAATAATTTCTGCATGGAAATACACTAAAAAACGAATGAAAAAATAAGGTCAATGAATATCATTTTAATACATTTTCTTTGCCATAAAACGTCTTCTCCCTTAATGCCCATCAAAGCCATCATTGATTTCACGCAGGGCTGAGGAAGAGGCTAGAGAAACTACAATTACTCGTGACCCCACAATAACGCAGCCGATCGATTCCGCCTTTAATAGACATGTCATCATTTTTATAGAGTTGTGCTATACACACTGGGCTGGCACCATTAGACTCTTCTCCTGATGCACACTGGGTAGGGCCACTCATTGCATCGCTCTCACAGACGCTCAATCAATAAAACGCCCCTAATGACTCCCTCTGGCCTCATGCGCGAGGTCCCGAGAGAGAGGTGTCTAATTGCATGCCTGAAACATTCTCCTCTCCACTTCCTCTGCGGTTTAGTTGTATAAACAACAGAGGGAGAGTAATACATTAAAGGTTTGATTCTGTCTCTTACGCCGTGTCGGCCTCGTTCACAAAACGCAAGCAGAACAAATGTCTGTGTAAATCGCTCATAAATCCGTTCTTACATAAACCGTCCAGATGAATTGAACGTGACAATTAACGTATGAATGCTTTTGCATATGATTTACATTCAGAAACTCTTTCTGCTTGTGTTTCATGAATAAAGGCTTTGTCTTTCTCCATATGAAAGAGATTGTGCACATCTGCTACATTATGTTTGCTGCGTTTAGAAAACTGAGACAGATGTTGTCTTCATCGAAGTCCACAAGGGCAGTTTGGGTTATTAATACCTGAGGGAAAAGACCTTCAGGTGGATGAGAAATCAGTGTGGATTCCTCATGAGGTCAATGCAAACATCAATGACAGTGGTCTGTGATGGTGTATTGACTAGATATCTTCTTACGTGTAATAAGTTAGATTTCATGGTTGCTGAATAGAGTGAATTGGCTTCAAACATACATGGACCCAGAGCCGGCCGAGCCACTAAGCGACCGTTGCAATTGCAAAGGGCCCCGTGGCCAGCAGAGGGCCCCCTAGAGTCACTGCTAGCTAGTGGGGGGAAAAAATCGCACAACAAAAGTAACATAAAATAAATAAATAAAAAGAAATGGACCTACAGCGCTCTTTATCAGGCATCATGATAAGCACAGAGTTGTTATTTATTTAGTTCTGTATTATGGCAAATCATCCGGGAGCTCCCCGCGAAGGCGCGCGCGCGTCTTGATCCCGACTGCCCCTATGATGTCACTCGTTATCACTTGGTCAGTCAGTTAGTGACTCCGACGAATCGACGATGTCTGACAATAAATAAAAATATCTTTCTGGCCAAGAAAAACGACAAAAAAAGAGCCTGGAAGAAGAGAAGAAGCAAGAAGATAAAGGTACGTAAGCCTGTAGGCTTAATTTTCCGATTTCTGTAATATGGATAATCTGCACTAAAAGTCTTATTTTAACATTAGCCTAAATCGTGCTTGTATTAATTTTCTACAGTTGTTTAACTTACATGCTAATAACATGCTGCATAAAATTGGTTTAGTATTAGGCCTATACCATTTGCTTATTGTTACCATTGTTACCTTATTCTTAAAGCATTTAATAGAACAATATAAACCCAGTTTGGATTCTACACTAAAGGGCTAACATTAGTTTACTCCCGCTGAACTAGCTTAATCCAGCTGAACAATTAGCTGGATGTCAACCAATCTGGCTTCAAGAAAGGACATTCAACTGAGACTGCATTGCTGTCAGTCACGGAAGCCCTGCGGATCGCAAAAGCTGCTGCCAAATCATCAGTTCTCATTCTACTGGACCTGTCTGCTGCCTTCGACACTGTGAATCATCAGATCCTCTTGTCCGCCCTCTCATCACTGGGCATCACTGGAACCTCCCTCAACTGGTTTGAGTCCTATCTCACAGGTAGGTCCTTCAAGGTCACATGGAGAGGTGAGGTATCCAAAGCACATCAACTGACCACAGGCGTTCCTCAGGGTTCAGTTCTCGGACCGCTCCTCTTCTCCATTTACACCACATCACTGGGACCTATCATACAGGCACATGGTTTCTCTTACCATTGCTATGCTGATGACACCCAGCTCTACCTCTCATTTCAACCAGATGACCCCACAGTAGCTGTACGGATCTCAAGCTGTCTGGCGGACATCTCGGCATGGATGAAGGAACATCACCTGCAGCTCAACCTGGCAAAGACTGAGCTTCTCGTCCTCCCTGCCAATCCGTCTCTACAGCACGACCTCACTATCCAGCTAGATTCATCCTCAATCACCCCATCAAGGTCGGTCAGAAATCTTGGAGTAATCTTTGATGATCAGCTGACCTTCACAGACCACATTACAAAGACAGCTCGATCATGCAGGTTTGCTATGCACAACATCAGGAAGATCAGGCCTTTCCTAACTGAGCATGCAACACAACTTCTCGTCCAGGCCCTGGGGCCTCATTTATAAACGTTGCGTACGCACAAAAGAAGGCGTACGCCGCTCTCTACGCAATAATTGGTATTTATAAAAAGCAAACTTGACGGTAAAATGTGCGGTCCTTCACGCAAGCTCTGACCCAGGCGTACGCACAAAAACGGGTGAAATGAGAAATGGCGACACCGTCGGCAGATGGAAGAAACACGTGAAAGTGTGTGAAACTGTAGACCGTTGTGTAATGGCAATACTGCCTCTCATAAATAACACGAAGACTTCACAAAGCAAGTCTTACAATTAACAGCCTACACGAACACCCGTTTGATCGATCTGCAACAGAAATGCAAATTAACACATATTTGCAAAAAGAAAAGTGAAATATGTTCTGCAATAATATTGGCATGTTATACAATTCATCCTCATAAATAAGATGGTAAACAGAACGAAATAATGTACAAAACTGATATTCTCGCCAATGTGTCCGTCAGGCGGAGCAGATATAGATGCAATTAGATAGATAGATAGATAGATAGATAGATAGATAGATAGATAGATAGATAGATAGATAGATAGATAGATAGATAGATAGATAGATAGATAGATAGATAGATAGATAGATAGATAGATAGATAGATAGATAGATAGATAGATAGATAGATAGATGTATTATTTGTCCACTGGGGAAAGTTGTTTTCATAGTAAAAATGTCTTTATCAGCTACGGAATCATGATATTCATGCATATGCCTTTAGTTTGTTTTATTTTTGATAAAATAACGTATGACGTATGTCTCAATCATTCAGAAAGCAAGAAATTACATTTGCGCTGAACTATTTCCCATTTCCAAGTAGATTATAACCGACATCTGTAGCTTGTCATTTCTTTTTTATCTCGGCCACGGTCCGAGGTTGTGAGGCTACAGCACTACGGCGTCTGCAACCTTTTGCCACTCAAGTGCCTTTTTGGCATTAGTAATGGCCACACTGTGCCCTCCAAACAACATTTTTCTCCTCTTTTCCACCTCGCCAACGATAACTTCTACTTCACTTTGAGTGAAGTTACGTTTTTTTTGATTTCCTCTCTATGTTTGCCATGATTTCGCAATCGATGAATATTAACTTATGGGCGTTTCACGGACTATTTATGGGCAACTATGGGCGTGACATGAAGCCGCAAAAGCTGCGCTACATTTAGAATTGATTGTGATTTATTAAGGGAAAAATGCGTAGGATGTGCGTGCGCACGGTTTTATAAATCCGAATATTTCTGTGCGTACGCACGTCCTATGTTTCATCCGTACGCCACTTCTGACGCAAATCCTACGCAAAGTTTTATAAATGAGGCCCCTGGTCATTTCTAGGCTTGATTACTGCAATGCTCTTCTGGCTGGACTTCCATCATGTGCAACTAAACCTCTACAAATGATCCAGAATGCTGCAGCTCGTCTTGTCTTCAACAAACCCAAAAGGGCCCACGTCACTCCTCTGTTCATCTCTCTGCACTGGCTACCACTCGCTGCTCGCATCAAGTTCAAGGCTTTGACGCTTGCTTACAGATTGACCACAGGTTCAGCTCCCTCCTACTTCCACTCACTACTACAAGTCTACATCCCTACCAGAAGCCTACGATCGGTCAATGAGCGACGGCTCGTGGTACCATCACAGCGGGGCACAAAATCACTCTCCAGAACATTCTCATTTACGGTTCCATGCTGGTGGAATGATCTCCCCACCCTCATCCGGAATGCAGAATCCCTGACAGCATTCAAAAGACAACTGAAGACTCATCTCTTCCGGGAGCACTTAACATAACAAAAAAATAAAAAATAAAATAAAAAATCCTTTCCTCTAAATCCTCGCTTGCCTGGCTTATGCTACTCCGAGCTATGTCTGAACTTTGTATTTTGAGCACTTCTTGCGTTGTTTTTGCCTCTTCACGATGACTCGCTTGGTTTAGTCCTCAGTTGTAAGTCGCTTTGGATAAAAGCGTCTGCTAAATGACTAAATGTAACTGTACTCCTTATGTCCCCTTAGGAGCACTATTAAAGTAACGTTATACGCTGCCAGTAAGCAAAGCTCCAGCTGTTGGTGAGTATAAAGGGGCTGTAAAATGATAACCTTCTGCATTTTAAAAATTAAGTCTAACTTTATGTATAATTATTTTCTTTATTTGGATTGGATTTTAATAGTTATATTGAAATGTTACCTTATTCTTAATATTGTTACTATTGATCTTCTTTGTGGTGTTTTAGATGTTATTGTTAATTTTGTTTATTTGAAAAATCTATTTATTATTTTATATAATATTATATTTAAATGTTATTCTATTTGCTCTATTTAATTTAAATTTTATATATATATATATATATATATATATATATATATATATATATATATGTGCTGTAGTTTGTGACTCTTAAACTTTGGTGTCAATAAAAATGTATCTTTGTTCAGTGATAATCACTTTATCTGTCTTTTTATTCAGCAAGTTAATCAGTGTGTGTGTGTGTGTGTGTCTTGCACCGCCATTCAGCTCAGTGGTATCATAATTTTCCTGTTAGACATCAAACATAGTATATACATAATATATATATAGTATAATAGTATATTATATAATACATATATATGGCATAGTTATAAGGTAGTCATTGCTTTTCTTTAGGCCTTAAAACGGTCAAAGGGGCCTCCAACCAAATTTTGCTTAGGGCCCCCAAAGGTCTAGGGCTGGCTCTGCATGGACCAATGGTTTTGGTTCAAATGTAAAGTGAGTCCTTCTTCACCACCAAGTAGGTTTTCCAAACACACTTCCTGTTTGCTTTTTGTCCAACAGATCTTAGGGTGTATTCACACCAGGAAAGTCCGATAGTTCACTTTGCTTTTGGTACGGTTCGCTTTCACACTGCTCTTTTAGCAAGTGAACCAAAATTTGTAAACAAAACCACACGTGTGCTAAGGTCGTCCATTCATTGGACAAGGATTCTCAAGTAGGGAAATCAGGAAGTGCAAAAAAGGCTCAGCATGGAGATATTTCGTACTGCAATATTTGTTCTTTTACTAATTTTGTGTTATTCTGTGCTACATGGGCATCTGCCCAAATGTTAATAAGGCAGCTCGTCTCTTCGAAGCTCCAGGTCAAACCACGACTCATTTTTATCAAATGTAGTAGGCTACAACAGATCACTTTCCCATAACGCAACTCCGACTACGGAAGCCTGTTAACTCAAAGGCGCAGTGCTTTCTTGCAATTGGGTCGGTTCATGTTCACACCGTAAACGAACCGTACCAGAGTTCGTTTGGAAGCGTACCGAGACCACCTCTTCAGCTGGGTCTCGGTTCGGTTGTTTGGTCCGCACCCGAGTTCGATTGCTGTATTCACACCTGCCCAAAAGGTCCGCACCAAGGGGGGAAACGAACTAGAGTTCGATTCAATCAAACCAAACAAGGTAGGTGTGAATACACCCTTAAACTCCATTGGGATCCCACTGGTCGGGATGCCCAAACCAACACAAACTCCACCTTTAACCCTTAAATGCATCAATATTTCACCAATCGTTATTACATATTCTGGTCTTTAGTGACCAGGATGTATATCTAACACAGATGGCTCTCTAACTGCTGAAATAGTATAAAACTCTCCTGATATTTTACAATTACAAAATGTTTAACTATACAAAAGAATAAAATCATATTTATCAACATATTCTCAAATCTATCATTTCCAACGTCTTCAAAATTAACATTTTAATCTCTGACAGCTTCTTCACCAGATCTACCATCAAGTGACAGTGACACTAAGGCCGTTTTCAGACCTGTAGATCGTTTGCTTTGTTCTGAAAAAAGGGACTTAAGTTGTTACAATGTTGCGTTTTCTTCTTGTCCAGTTCACCTTCATAAGGCAAGATTTTAAAGCGTACCAAAATGTTTTTCTGTAAGTCACATGTGAGTAAAGCTGAGAGTTTCCTCTGAGTCATCCATCAAGATGAATGAACAAATTCACTTCAGAAGCGTATTGTGGCTTTATCTGTCGCTTTATCTTCACCAGGTCCTGAAACAAACGCTCCAAACAAACCAGGTGTGAAAACGCCCTGCTATTTAATTGCGTTCAGCACTTGCTCTGCAGGAGTCATTTCAAGCTTTGCTGATGATTCTTGCTATTCTTTTGTTTTCTGCCTGTGGTAACTATGAGTGAAACATCACTTCATCATTGTGTATCAGACATTGCCACCTAATTGCAGTCATCAGAGATTCAAATTATTGTTGCGCAGAAAAAATATACTTACACTATTACATAACTCGGGTCGCTAGCGACCCTATATATTTTTTACAAAACATTAATTACTAAACAGGCATTTTTTTTATAATTTGTCTCTTTCTTGTTATATTGTTTTATAATGAATAGATTGAGGAATACTAAGAAGGTTGATGTCTAACTTTCAAAAATGAATGAGGGGGAGGGTAGTAAATGGCGGTTCGCTAAAGACCCGAGGTATGCGTTTTAAGTGTTAAACAAACTGTTCCATTGGGAATGTTGAGAGTAATTTGTAAAATGATGCGTCTAAGCCTAAGCTTGTGTTGTCCAGGTGTCCAGAGTGAGTCCTGACCTTCTGACAGATCTCCATGTGCTTCTTAAGACCGGGGACGGTCTTGCGGGTGACAACAGAGCAGGTGGGACAGACCACTTCCCCTCTCTCCGAGATGGTGTTCTGCCACTGGGCTTCAGCAGGGGGCACTGAGACAGAGACATTAAGATAAAACACATTTAAGATCACAATAATGTAAGCTACACTACAGTTCAATGGTTTAGGGTCGTTTTTTTATTGTTTTTGAAAGTCTTTTATGTTCACAGAGACTGCAATTATTTGATAAAAAAATACAGTAAAACCGGTAATTTTGTGAAAATGTTATTGTTTTATATTTATTGTAATTTTGCGTTATACGAGTCATTTTCCACAGAGAGAGAGAGAGAGAGAGAGAGAGAGAGAGAGACCTGAACTGATGGCAGCAGGATCTTTTCTGGAGTGAGCTTGAACCGACTGCTTTCTCTGTGACTCCTCGGTAAACAGAGTCCCTTCCGCCCTCTTCATCCGACCTGCTTTTAACTTCTCCTCCACCTTATTCATTCCTGTACAGCACATTACAAATTACATTCAGGGAAAGCAGCAGAGACCTCACAAGTCACAAAAAATAACACAAAAAAGAAATTCTCAAATTCTCCTGGTGGTCAAAGAGCCTTGTTGTGTTGTAGTCTGTCTTGTGGTGCAATGTTTCTTGCACATGTACCATTATAACTTTAACAGGAAATGAAACACTTCTAGAATAGACCTTATATACACCCCTATTAGCACCAACAGGGGTAATTATTATCAAAGAGTATAAGGTTGATAATTATAAACACACAGCAGTAAAAAATACCACTAAAATATCAAGGAGTATTTATTAAATGGAGGCCTGGACTAAATTCTGAAAGTCAATGTCTGACAGATTTACCTCTGACAACAAACGCCGCAGTGAGGCAGTCAGTCATAAAAAAAAGAAGTGGTCATGGCAATCTAGTAGGTCACTTAAGAGACACTTCCAGTACTTTACATCCCTTAATGTAAGAGTTTGGCTGAAGAAATTAGTGACAGCTCAGGCAAAAATGCAGTAGAGACTAAAATAATAAGTGCATAAAATGCCCCTGTAATACTGTAAATTCTGATATCATTTAACTCATTTATCATTTAACTTAATTTGTTATTCTGGTAGAACTTTACAATGAACGGTTCCATTTGTTAACATACAATGAACAGTTGTATTTTTTAATAAACTAACGTTAACAAAGATTAATAAACACTGTAACAAATGTATGTGCATTGTTAGTTCACATTAAAGCATTAAGTAACATATTATAAACATATAACCTTTTTGTATAAAAATGTACCTTACTGTAAAGTGTTTTAGGCCTATAAGAGTTACTAATATGACATAAAATATGGGCTTAGAACCTGAAAAACACAATTACGTTTAAATCCATGGTGAATTTCAACATTTTTGAGTTTGAAGATGGACTGGTTCAATACCAAAACCCTTAAAAATTGAGAAAGATTCTCTGCAAGGCGTGTCATAGAGCATCAAGCAAGGTCTG
Organism: Rhinichthys klamathensis goyatoka; assembly: GCF_029890125.1. Classification (NCBI taxonomy): domain Eukaryota; kingdom Metazoa; phylum Chordata; class Actinopteri; order Cypriniformes; family Leuciscidae; genus Rhinichthys; species Rhinichthys klamathensis. The sequence goes on along the minus strand of NW_026606917.1, from coordinate 295,443 downwards.
GTTTAAACATCTATCATGAATGTACAGTCCCACTGGGCCTTGTGGTACAGCTGCACCTCTGGGCTCACTGGGCCCCAAGATGCAGCTCCGCCTCTAGGCTTAGTAGGTCTTGTGGTGCAGCTGCACCTCTGGGCTCAGTGGGCCTTGTGGTGCAGCTCCACCTCCGGGCTCAGTAAGTGTGTTTAGTAATACTGTTATAAAATATTAACAGATGTTTTTCTTGTTGACGTTGATTGATTTGTTTGGTTTTAACTGCCATACTTGTTCACTGACTGATTCAGTTTGATATTTTTATGGCTACAAAAATGTGCCCTCATAAATCCCTCTCAAAATCAAATCCAGAGGGCAAATATTGGCCCTTAATAAAAAATGTTATTTACTGGGTGTTAGGAACAGATGTGAGGATAGGAAGAGTGTGTGTGTGTGTGTGTCAGGTTACCGTGGAGGTTCATAAAGGAACAAAATAATCTTTTTCACATATTGTTCTATCGTCTATACAGTATTTAATGCAATTACATCAGAAGTAACTGTAATTAAATCACAGAAATATTACAGAAATTAATTACTTAGCAATGCATTACATCCAACATTGGTCTATAGTAATAATAATTAGCTTTAAGAACAACAGAATTTATTGGAGGTCCATACCATTATATAAAAATGTGTGTGCGCGTGTTACCTTTCAAGCCGAATGTTCCTGAAATAGACGGCTGTTCCCCGGTGAACTTCTTTGGAGTTTTCTGCTTCCTCCCTGGCTCAAATGGAGAACAACAACAACAAGAGGTCAAACATCTCAATAACATGGCGAAGAGCCACATTCATGGTTGCTCTATGACAAAATGCAGTGCTGAGTGTTTATGAGCAACTGTTGTAAGTTACAGTCTCATTAATCATGCTCAAACTTCAGTGCACCAAAGGCGAATGAGCACCTGCTGTTTCACATTCTCCCGTGGAGAAGCTGACACAGCTTCATGAACCAGTCATGGTATCCATTTCTATGTGTTAGCATAGCCTTTGATTGTCAAGTTATGTCGCACAAACACGGCTGCTCTAGTGCTTTTTTTCTTGACATTTCAGACATGTACACACACACTGTCCTCGCCTCTGGCTCTGGCATGGAACAACAAAACGAAGGGATCATGTACCCAAACAAAGGCCACAAATAGCGGACTCGCAGCATGAGCCACGGCGACGTCTCGACACACAGCGTTTCTGCCAGGCAGAGACAGAGACAGCAGCGCCACCAGGTACCAGAGAGACTTAATGACCAGCAGCCCTCGGATCTCACACAGAGCACTTACACACTGCTGCTTAAAGGGCCACGCCACCATTTCCTACAGATGTAGGGCATTCTGGGACGTGTTCATGAAAACTGTAGTACAGATTGAAGTACTGGGAGCTTCATCTTTTTGAGTGCAACTACTTTTCTGGATGGTGGAGCTTCCGGTTATGTATTACCAACATAACCTCTGTTTGCAGAATCACCCAAAGGGCAAGTTGTATTGCTCAGAGTGAAACCGCATTTGCGAGGGAAATTAAAATGTCATTGCTCATACAAATTAATTCATTGCATTTATATAGCGCTTTTCTCAGCACTCAAAGCGCTTTACATAGGAGGGGGGATCTCCTCAACCACCACCAGTGTGCAGCAACCACCTGGATGATGCGACGGCAGCCATATTGCGCCAGAACGCCCACCACACACCAGCTTACTGGTGGAGAGGAGACAGTGATGAAGCCAATTGGTATATATATATGGGGATTATTACAAATGCACACATTTTCACTGCCAGCTACACAAAAAAATGAATTTAAATGTATAATTTTATATTTACATGATTTTATATTATACATTTTAAATGCATTATTTTTTACATTATTTAAAATCTATTTTTAAATTATTTTAGAAACATTATTCATTATACAACTCTACACAGTAGAATTTTTTTCCGGTTTAAGTTCTTTTTGGTAAAAAACTTAAAGAATGTAACCTTTTTGCCCACATTTTCACTGGCAACAACACAAATAATTACAAACAAAATTCTTTTAAATTGAATTTTAATTCAATTTAATATTAATTATTTAAAAAAACATGTATTATACATTTCTACACATACACACAGTATAAAGTGTTATTTTTGTAAAGACCTAAACGAATGTAACTTTTATGCCCACATTTTCACTTGTAACAATTTAATTTATAATTTTGTATTCACATTTATAATTTTAAATGTATAATTTTTTCATTTATTTAATATTTATTTTTATTATTTAATTTTACACATACACAGTATGATGTGTGTTTTTATGTTAAGTCATTATCACAAACATCACAAAACGAATTTCGACAACTTGTCACTAGTTCATTAACTTCCAAGACAAAGAAAAATTATAAAAGGATGTCTGTTTTCTAATTCATGTTTTGTAAAAACTGTATAGGGTCGCTAGTGACCCGAGTTATGTAATATTGTAAGTATTATTTTCCGCGCAACAATAACAGAATCTCTGATGACTCAATAAGTGCACAAGTTGAAAAGAGTTGAAAAGCAGAATTCATATCCATAAGTCACAGAAACACAAATGATTACGTTTACAAGGCAACAATATGCTTGTACATGATGCAACCGGCCCAAAACTCTCTCACACTGGCCTTAACTAAGATTCTTATAGTTACTGGTACTGAACAATTACCACATTCATATTTTATGGTATTACATGTGGTACTCCAAGATACTCCAAAGAATATCATGACATTCCCACGTCCATGGACAGGTGTTTGGGGAGCTTTCATGCACAGCATGAATCTTAGTGTGTAGCAATCTTACTGTGCTTCATTCTCTCGGGGTCCTCCTCAGGGAAGGGTGGGGGCAGACTGTCCTCCTCGCTCTCACTGTCCCCTGTATCTAAAGACGTCCCCTGCTGCTGGGAGCTGTGCCGCTGTCTCCTGTCCGGCCTCTGGGGGGCGCATTCCCCATTCTGAAAGCGCTGCGACACCTCCTGGGTCTTCTTCACCTTGAAAAATACGGGTGATGGAGGGCTGTTCTCCATGGGCCTGAGAGGGAGCACAGGGAACACAGGCTATTAAAGTCAATCCGCAGAGGACTGGTACCATAGTAACGCACGAGGAGCTTAATGATGGCAGTGTGGAAAACAAGTCATGCCCTGAAGCCATTTTTGCTGTGTCAAATATTTAAAAAAGCTCATTCAAATTTGCTGCAGAAATGATTCATGCGCAATTAAAAGTGGCAAGATGGAAAAGGGTATTGAGCTTGCTGACCTTTTTTTGGCATTTCCCTTCACAGGGCTTTTCTGCTGTTTGGGTTCGGACTTGGGATCGGATCTGGTCTCCAATGTGACTCTTTCTGGATGATTCCACAGCTTGTGCTTCTGAAGACGCACCTTGGTGGCAAATACAGCCTCACAGTACGGGCATCTGTGACTCAGCTTCTCTGCTATGGTCGCCTGAACGAGAGAGAGGGACACACACACAGACACACACACACACACACACACACACACACAAAGTAAGTTCAAGTGCTATAGGTCTCGGATTCAAGTTAAAATGACAGTGGGTCTTTCCAAAGTTTCTAAAGTTACTAAAGTAGGTATTGGTCAAGATGGTTGACTAGTTAACCTGTCATTGACAAGTGAGGTCAAGAGTTTTTTATATGAATTATATTATGTTATAATTGTATATACACAGTATATTATACACATATATAATTATATGTTTTTATTATATTTATATACTTTTACTTTTATTCAGCAGAGATGCATTGAATTGATCAAAAGTGACAGTAAAGACATACATGATGTTACAAAAGATTTCTATTGCAAATAAATGCTGTTCTTTTGAACTTTCTATTCTTTAAATAATCCTGTGAAAGATATATATATATATATATCACAGTTTTCACAAAAATATTAAGCAGCACAATTATTTCTTACCATGATGATGATAATAATAAATGTCTCTTGAGCATCAAATGTGACACTGAAGACTGGAGTAATAATGCTGGAAATTCAGCTTTGCATCAGGAATAAATGACATTTTACAATATGTTCAAATAGCAACCAGTTATTTTAAATTAAATTATTAAATGTATTTAATAATATTACTGTTTTTTTACTCTATTTCCGAGCATATAAATCTTATATAAATGGTCAGCCCAATAATCTTACAGACCATGAAATATAGTGATGCGCATGTATATATATTTTAGGTGTGATATATTTCTAATATATTTGTAAATGGGATCAGTTTAAAGACTCCTCACAGTGTTTTTGAAACCCTCAAATAAGTTGTATCTCTAAATTCATCAAATTTGCCAACTTCATAACAATTACCTTTACCTAAAACAAGCCTAATTTTAAAGGGCTTCTAACGATTGACTGACTGACTGACTAGCTGAGTAGCCGTTCAAAGCCGTTTTTTTTAATATAGCTATTAATGAAAGAGAGTTGGTAGCATACATTGGTTTTGCAGTGTAAGAATGTGTAGTTTGGATTTTAGTTCTTACCCCTTGGCATCGCTGATAATGATATTTAAGTCCGTAAATACTGGGGAATTCCAACCAGCAGCCTGAGCTTGGACATTTCACCCTGGAACGACTCTTAAACTCCTCTTTCCACTGAACCATCATATGGGCCTACATCCGAGAAACACACGCACACACACACACACACACACACAAGAAACTATTAGCAATCAATTCACATACACACAGCCCTCTGTGAGATGTTCTTCCTCCAAATACAACAGTTGGAAATAGTTTGGAAAGTCCCTTTACTCCGTTCACAAATGACACAAAAAAACCACCCAAAATCCCAATCTGGCGTAGCTTCATTCCTTCATCAACGGCCAAAATGGTTATTTTACAGCTTTACTCACAGGAATAATGCGCAGCTCCTGCACCTCCACGCGAGGACGCCCTTTCTTCTTGCTCTCTGATTTCTCATTGTAGGAGGAACCTGAGAAAATGTCAACATGAAAGAGCATTCCCAATTTAACAACTTTATATACATAACGTGATGTCATTTGCATGTGATTTCATAGCATATTGTATGGACTCATTGTGATAAATCGTAGCAATGATTTCCATTACACGAGAGTAGATGTTAAAAACTTCATGCTGATTTGTACTCGGCTTTCGCCAAGATAAGCAACACTAAGACGTAGCTTTACAGTAAACTATGCTTCTCCATCCATTTACGCTTCTTTCCACGTGGTGGTGTGACTCCCCTTCTGTCCGGCGTTAACGGCTGCGAGAATTGGTGTTAACACCTTTTCTTGGTGGTTGCTCGCCTGGGCGGAGGAATATTGTCTTCTGCGTGTAGTGCTTTGCTAAAACAGGCGGCAACTTATTGGTCATAGTACGCTTGCCTTCCGATGCTAAAGCCAAACATCGCAGTACTTGGTCATGGCGCCAAGTAAACCGACCCTGGCTAAGAGCCACCTTACATCCTGTCAAAATGTGCCTTAATGTGGCAGGTGATGAACACAAAGGACAAGAGGGATCCTCTCCTACCCAGAGGTTTAGGTTCTGCAGTGATGGGAGAACATCATATGTTGACCTAATAAGGAAACTGATCCTACTCTCTTCCATTGACCAAAGGTCTTGCCAGCCCATCTTACGTTGTTCCACACTCTCCCATCTCATCCACTCTCCCTGCTTGGCCTGGGAAATGGCCTTTATACACCTCATCCACTCCTCCTGCTTTTGCACCTCGTTGACTACCAGCTTCCTCCTTTGAGCTGGGCCTGCCTTGTGCCATTTAGGAGGAGCTAAACTGAGCCCAAAACCCCCTCTTCCATGCTGTACCTGTCCCACGATATCCCCAATTTGAAGGTCAGCCTTTGCCTCTACTACAGATTTCTTTGCTGACCACTTTCTACCAGTTTTTAACACAGGGGCTGCCTCCCTTACACATTTGTCGCGTGACTCTACTAAGGTCATTTCCAGCCTGACCTTGGCACACTTAAACTCCTCGGCTAAAGCAGAGACTGGCAGCTGCAATATTCCTTTACTATAAAGTCCCACTCTATATATATATATATATATATATATATATATATATATATATATATATATTAGGGATGCACCGAATCCAGATTTGTGGGGTTCGGCCGAATACCGAATCCACTGGTTAAGATTCTGCCGAATCCAAAACCGAATACCGAATCCTACTCTCATCCTCAGTCCATTAACACAGTAAACACATTAATGAAGTAAACAAAGTGGATTTTTCATTTTATTTTATTACTGTAAATAATAAACACTACTTTTACTTTTATATCTGTAAAAAAAAAGAGAAAGAATAAGCAACATTATGCATTTTAACAGCGGCGATGTTGTGTAGCCTATTGTTTCCTTGCCACCATGAGACAAATCGGCATTGCAAATTGAACATGTAGCTCGACTTGAATTGCCTTCTTTTCAATGAAAGTACTGCCCAAACAACACTTTTTCTGCTCACGAGTTCCATTTTCACTTTCTCACAGCCTACTGCATTCGAACGGTGCACCTACTGTAACGGGTGGAAATAAGGTGTGGCCCCTTTAAGAACTGCACGCTCCCTCTTGAACTGTCTGCAGTCTGTATTGTATGTGCCGTGCGCCTCGAACACATGCCCATGTATGCGGGTTATTTCTGTTTGATGCTCATTTTTTACCTTATTTTGTTAAGTAACGCTGTGGATGGTAGAACGTGTGACAGACAGTTACACAAGTTCGATTGTGGAATAAAGTGCGAGTTGTGAGATGCCAATCGCCTCCGTGAGTCTGTGTGTCCTCTGCAATAACTTTAGCTGTGAGCTATCCCTATTTTTCTTCCTGACACAACGCGTTACACTACAGGCTTGTTCGACTTGAACCGGCGCTGCACAGACAGATCAGTTTATGAAATCAAAGTACCGCGAGAGCAATTCAAAAGCATAAGGAGCCGTCTGCTCTCTATTCGTTCACGCGGTACTTCGATGTCATTCACTGATCGGTGACTTCGACGTAGCGCACGTAGTGCAAGCCTACGGTTCGGTTCGGTGGAAAAAAATTCTGAGGTTCGGCAGAAACCGAACCCCGTTAAAAAGCCTAATATTCGGCCGAATCCGAATCCTGGATTCGGTGCATCCCTAATATATATATATATAGTGTATGATTTTATCCATATCCATAACTTTTTTCTCACATCTGTCATTATATGCCATTATTACTTGCTGTTAACTTTATCAGATTAACATTAACCATCATTAAATTACTTTTGTCAAGATTTTAGAAATACTGCATTTCACAACCACAGCCATCGAATACAATTCCTATACCCGCCCATGCATGGAGAAAATAATGGAAAGGAAAGATATTAAACAATTATAAACCTGTTTTTCTTTGAAATATCATGCACTGAAAAATAAGACCAGGAGAGTGAATGCGCAAGTCAATGATTTCATGGTGTTTTCTATGGAATTCCAATCTTATCCTCTCTTATCCAAACACCTTGATTTTATCACAGAAAAACCATTAACCTTACTTCAGATTAATGATTGGCTTAGAAACTCCCTTCAACACCTGTCAACATGGCAGCTCTCCATATGTTCCAGACGTTAGTGAGGCTGAACGAACATTTAGAGACAGTCAATTGCAGATGCATTGTGCGTACAAATCAGTGCCATTGCTTATTTCATGCAAGTCCCAGGAGAACAGAAGAGGATAGCATGTGTGTTGGCTTTCTGGTTGTTGGAGGTCACAGAAGGTTGCCGTAAATCCATACTAACGGTGGCAAGGTCAAAACATTGAGCAAACGGCAGATAATTACACACTAATTCTCCATAGAGGCCCGCTGGCTTATGGCTGCTAAGCAACTATATAATAAGGACACTTACAAAGTGGCTTCAGACAAATCGTCTGCAGTGTGTGTGTGTGTGAGTCTGTGTAAATGAGAGTGATAAAGGCCTTTCACAGACTAGAGTAAATCAGCCATTAATCAACCATTTCTTTGACACGGCACTAGGAGGACACACTCCTTGAGATAAAGGGATGGGTCATCTAAAAAGGAAAATTCTCTCATTCACTCAACCTCATGTCATTCCAGAACCCATTTTTATTTTCACACTTGTTTCTATACAATGACAGATCAAGCTTCAAATCAAGAACACACACACACACACACCATCAAAGCAAGTGGTAAGTAGCCCATATAACTCATGACTCTATTTTCCACGAAGGGAAGTGCAATATGACGATATTATAATGTGATTGTTTAAACTGTGTCCACGGACTGCCTTTACAGACAGATTGTTAGTATCCTTCTATTCTATGTTTTTCTATGTCATCATCTTTATCGTGATTACGTTCACGTGACTATGCAGTTCTTTGCCATTCTGAAAGTTTTTTATTTGGATGCGTTTTAAAGCCTTGCCAGGATAAACTTTCACTTTTACTCGCACGCTGTACATAATTTCTGTGCACACACACCAAAGCGCGCCCACAGAAAGACAGCCGACAACAGGGTTTGACATGTTTTGACATTTTTGCTCACCAGCCACTGTTGCTAGTGGTTTTCAAAAGTTACTAGCCACTCAGCATTTTCACTGGCCACAATTTTGACATCAATACCATGGGGGAAAAACTGCCACATATTTATATATATATATAGATAGATATAGATATATAGACACACACACATATATATACAGTGTATATATATATATATATATATATATATACACATATACACACACACACACACACACTTTTCTGCTAAATTCTCTCTCTCTCTCTCTCTCTCTCTCTCTCTCTCTGGGTGTATGGAGGGCACTCTTTCACTTGCACACTCCTCTCGTTCACAATTATCCGTGTCCTCCATCACAGCGGCCCTGCGACTCTCCGCAGAAGTGTGTGGGAGGGGTACAGAGCGCTGGGAGGGTGAAGAGGAGGGGGAGGAAGGGCGGGTCTGAGACCAGACAACGTGCTAATTAACTGTCACGAGTCCTGCTATCTGCCCCTTTTCACATCTGAGCTGTAGAAGCGGCTGATTTGCTCTTTTCTCTTCTCCTCACAGATGACCCTGTTAACCAGGGTAGCTACAGGGGGGCTGAGGCTGCTGACCGAGCCTACAACATCAAATCTTACTTGACCTATTTGTTTTGTTTATAAATGTCCCTGATCTTCTTCTGCAGAATGAAAATGATTTAAACTTGTATATGTATATATACATATATATATATACAGTGATGAGCCAAAACATTATGACCAGTCAAAGGTGAAATCTCCTATAATAGTTGATCATCTCCTAACATGGCCACATATTAAGGTATGGGTAGATTAGACAGTAAGCAAACAATTAGGTCTTGTAATCAACGGATGCCGGAGAAATGGGCAGGAATAAAGATCTGAGCGACATTGACAAAGAGCCGAATTGTTATGGCAAGGCGACTGTGTCAGAGTGTCTCTGAAACGGCAAGTCTTGTGTGTTTCTCCTGGTCGGCAGTGGTGAGAATTAACCAACAGTGATCCTGAGGAGAGACAAACCACAAACTGGCGGCAGGGTGTTGGGCGGCCAATTCCACATAACTTAATTTTTTCAATTACGCATGAAGTGTATTTACTTAAAGCTGCAGTCCGCAGCTTTTCCTCTTTGTCGCCATCCCTGTTCGAAATCTGCAATTGCAGTCATTCGCGGAATTATCAACTTTACGTGAGTTGTACTTCGACACCCTCGACACGGCACAGCGCGGATGAACACACTGTTTGAGGAGACTGTGAGGCTGTCAGTCACCGCGCCCGTGTCGATACTGGCATTCAGGATCACAGATTATTCTTTTTGGAAGTATGACCAACATAAGAATTTTCACCGGAAAATGTCATCTGAACTAGTAAGAAACATCCACTTTTGTTCTGGTTCTGAGTCAGTATTAACTCATCATATCACGCAAAACCGTGCAAATTATACTTTGTTCTCAAATTGTTAATGTTAACAACGTCAGCAAGCATTGCGTGACTACATGTAATAACCTTCCGATACGTATCTTTGTTTTCGCATGGGTCCGGTTGCAGTCTCTTTTTTTCTGTAGCCACTCCGAAGTCCGAACGAAGTCTTTTGCATTTTACAGCGGGTGAATCTGTTGTCACTGGTGATTGTCGTTTGAACCTTTCTGGATCCGCCATCAAATTGATAAAGTTTAATTATATCAAGTGCTGTGAGAAAAGGCTATAAATCTCCACCTCCAGCATCCTCACACGCAATATAGCCGACTAGCCGAGACTCCTTCTTTATGTTTACAGATGTGACGTAATGACGCAAAGACATGCTCGAATCTCCCGCGGAAATCCACCAGTACCACTGGAATTAAAAACATTATTACAAGTGTACCGCTTTGATTCGAGCTAAGGCAAGCAGAGAGTTTTGAACACTGGCTGGTTGTGTATTTTCTCAAATGTGTATTTTTGTATCTACGGACTGCAGCTTTAAAAAAGCGAGGAAACCTGTTGCTTTAAAATTATAAAGTTAAGTCAACTGATCACTATTTTTAGTGTATGATAACAGTCTTTAGTATGCTGCAGATGACATAACAATGGTAGTCTTCACAGGATGGGATATTCACAGTCTAGAAACGGGGCCGTGAAACATAACTCATCTAAGTATAACAGATAGTGATTAACACAGTCTTTTCAGTATGCCATCTACTTATATCAGAAAGCTGCATTAACAGGAGGACATCAATCTCCAACTTAACTCAGGTAAGTATCCGCAGGTTAAACAGGTCACAGATATTGGCACACAGCAGAAAGCATATCTCAGGAGACAATTCACAGGTCCCATGACAGTCTTTGCAACACGACATCAAAACTAACTAAGGGCAGTATCAACAGGTCACTTTTATAGTCCTTGTTGAACGATATTAACCATAACTCAGGGCTGAATTCTCAGGTAAATCCATGAACCGTCTTTGCAGGATAACACCAAACATAACTCAGGTTGATATGCATAATGTCTTTCAATCAGTCAGAAAACAGAAGACAGACTGCATCTCTGGGAAGCACACGAATAATTAACTTGACTTGAAATGCATTCTGAGAATAATACAGTCACTCCGGTGATCACGAAGAGTTAGGTCCATACAAGAAGAGCAAGGAAAGTATCACTCAGTCATCAAAGCCTGACAAGGACTGATCTTAGGGTATGTTATCAAGACAACGATGTACTGCAATTGTAAAAGACAGACGACAACGTTGTCAAAATTATCCCCATTAAAAGACCTTAATGCTTTTATTCAGCATTTATTTTGCACGGCTGTTTTCAACATTGATAATAATCAGAAATCTTTCTTAAGCATCAAATCAGCATATTAGAATGATTTCAGATTTCATAAGGATCATGTGACACTGAAGTAATGATCCTGAAAATTCAGCTTTTATCACAGGAATAGATTTTACATAGACAGTTACAATAGACAGTTTACAAATATATAACAATAGAAAACAGTTCTTTGAAATTGTAATAATATTTCCTAATATTATTGATTTTATTGTATTTTTAATCAAATAAATGCAGCATTGGTGAGCATAAAATACTTATTTGAATATCATCTTACCATCCCCAAACTTGTGGTTAATGGCAGGCTATGTTAAACTAAATGCCACACTAAAATGCCACATAGGTGGTTTGTGAATAAAGTAAAGGGTTTTGCGCTTAAATGCTGTGGCAGTTTATTGAATTCACCACTTCTCTTTATAAATGTTGGGTTCTCAAAAGCTGTTTTAAAAGGGACAAGGTGAATTAGATTCATACTATTATTTGACCTAAAAAAAGATCATGTGCAAAGGTTCCTGGGGCTTCTCTTCTGAGGTATCCCAGTTAGTTTCGTGGTTATAGTAGTGTTGGATAAAGGATTAGACATAATCTTTGATCATACCCGGAGGGGGGCCAGGAAAGTCAATAGCAAAATTATATGCTGTTTAAAAGAATGTTTGGGAAGCTTAAAGGAAAAGCCACGCTTGGGCTAGAGGCTATTGTGGGTGGATTTGAAGGCACACTATTTATGATAACGAGAATTAGAGAGATCTGTTCAGGCTGAATTCGGCTAAAGCACACATACGACATTTGCCTGGTAGATAAGCACTGTATTAAGTGTGTGTGTGTGTGTGTGTGTGTGTGTGTACAGTACTTAAGAGATAAGAAGTGAATGCAAACAAACACATTACAATGGCATGGGTTTAGTTTAGTTGAGAAGATTTTGTCCGTCATTATGACACTTCTGCTGATGAGGAAATGAGGTATGAATTTTAATTTCTGTCTTCAAATAGGCAGGTTCTTTAGATAAAGAGCATAATTAAAAAATGTTGCTCTCGGGAAAGACATGTTTGTGTTGCTATGGGAATGCTATCTACTTGTCTTATTATCTGTCAGGCCGCTTCCAGTGAGGATGTACTCACACACATTACTACCAAAGTGGTACGCTTTAATAATACACACGCAAACTTTTTCATTAGTGGTGTTTACTAAGGCAAGCTCAAAACCCATTATCATAAGTGTTACACTTCCTCATGCATTGTTTGTGCTATGGACGTGAATGATATCTCAAATAATGTGGCTTGTTGAGGAAAGATGTTCTGTTATTGTACTTTTCTAAGTGATTATACTTGTACAAAATTCTGTCATAAAACTCGAGATGGCGCAGGCTGAGAGGTCTATAGGGCATCATCCTCTACAGGGCACAGCTGATTGGTTCGGGCTGTATCAGTAGCCAATGAGCTCGCTGCTCAACCTTCAAATACTTGGTTGGTTTAAATATTTGCCTTAGCAGTACAGCATGCTTTCAGAAACCCTCCACCTTCCCCAGCTCCACCTGTATAGATCTGCTTCGGGTAATTCATGTACGCTATATTGTACTGAAGCAGCATGTCTTACTTGCTCACAGCAGTGTGTCTGTGTATGTATTGGCAGTAGCAAGTCCTGTACTTGCTACTGCAGCAACAGCAGAAGCAACAGCAACGTAGCAGATCTATTCCACCAAGACCAAATTGTTACACTTCCCCCAATCAGGAAATAGTAACAAAATATATCAACATTGTTATATCCATTACCATGACAAACACCAGTTGTCATAACATAAATACATTTAATCAAAAAAACAAAAACAAAAAAAAGTCCCTTGACTTACATTGAACATTGACATTGACATCCAGTCAAACTGACGGATCAGCTTTATTTGTAGGGCAACCTTATGATTTGAAATGATTCGTTTTAGCCTTTTTGAATGAAAGTTCCCCAAACCGGAAGTGCCACCCATAATTCAAAACGCAGTAAGGTCTTCAGGAATAAGGTGAATTGGCTTTTACATTTTTACATGATTCTTACATTTTGTTCAAGATGACCTTCACAAATGACAAACTTTAATGAATTTAGAAATCAAGATCCGGTACATCGCCAGGCTAAAAACAAACTACACCACGGTCACACGACACAACGTCACCATCACTAAACTTCAACAACTCTTTTGACTCCAGCCAGTATGTTACAGTAGGTTGTTTTTAGGTGGTTTCTAGGGTGTCTAACTTGCTAGACACCCTAGCAACCACCTAAAAACACCCAAACAACCTCCCATTACAGCAGCTACTGCATAGCAATGTGTGAAAACTACCTACAATCCTTGGCGTTTCCGATATTTCAATACATTACAGGTTTAGTCACTGGCTACATTTACATGCACCCAAATAATCCATTAGTAATCGGATTGACGGTTCAGTTGGACTGAGAAGCCTTCATGTAAACAACTTAATCGATCCGATTGAGCTCAATCCAAATTAAATATCGATCCGATTGAAAGGGGTGGTTTTTTATTACTTTTCCAATTCAATCGAGATAATATGTAAACACTTGATCGGATTGAAAACCGAAACTGAAAGGACTGCGCATGTGCAGTGGCGTTGAACTAGCGTAATGACGTATGACGCGCGGAACGAGCTGTTCTGCTATGGCGTTATTGTCCTGTCCAATGTCGAGAGCGCATTATTGTAGCGCGAAAGTACATTAATATTATGCGCGAGCGTGAATCTCTCTGCTCGCGCGCGGAATATGATGTGCCGAGCGAGAATCCCTCTGCTCGCGCGCGGAATATGATATGCACAGCGCGAATCTCTCTGCTCGCGCGCGGGAACTGGGCGCGCGCTCTCAGATACACTTCTCTTGTAAGAATTCTCTCTCTGGGCTGAGTGAGCTCGCTGCCTCGCTCAGAGAATATGCCTGCACTTAAAACGTGTTCAGTGCAATCGCGAATTGCTCCTCTTCCCCAGCTAACAATTTTAGGTTATAAGAACGTTTTCATAACGTTCCCATTAAGTTATAAAAACGTTATTTCTGAATGTTCTAGGGAATTTCAAAAAGTCCAGTTTTTTAGACGTTGTATTAACGTTATTTCTTGGTTATAAGACCGTTCAATTCTCCCGTTATGTAAACGTTGTATTAATGTTATTTCCTGGTTATAATAACGTTAGAACGTTCAATTCTCCCTTTATATAAACGTTGTATTAACGTTCTTGCTTGGTTATAAGAAGTTATTCAAACGTTCAATTCTCCCATTATATAAACGTTCTCTTAATGTTTTTCTAAGATAAGGAAAAACGTTTCATTCATAACAAGGTAGCCTATATAATAGGCCTATATGAAGAACCTAAAACAAGAACTTTCAGATTTTAAAATTAAGACAAAAATAAATAAAAAAGACCCATGAATCATGTCTATAATATGTGTAATGTAGTCCACTGAAGTCGAGTTGAATTGAACCCAAGTATAGTTTATTCCAATAAACTGATTTGGGTTGAAGTGACAATATGAAATTAACATGAACATAAACTTGGACTAAACATAGAATCACCAACAATGGTACAGGGAACAATGCTAGACAAGAGACAATGGGAACACAAGGACAAGGCTAATGACCAAAAACAACCAATGACATTCACAAGTTAAAGTTAATTTAATTTATATAGCTCATTTTTACAACAATTTCCAAGTTTATGTTCATGTTAATTTCATATGGTCACTTCAACCCAAATCGGTTTATTGGAATAAACTATAGGCCTACTTGGGTTCAATTCAACTCGACTTCAGTGGACTACATTACACATATTATAGACATGATTCATGGGTCTTTTTAAAAAAAAATTTGTCTTAATTTTAAAATCTGAAAGTTCTTGTTTTAGGTTCTCCATATAGGCTAGGCCTATTATATTGTTATATAAAAAACATTAAGACAGGTTTTAATCATTATTAAAACATTTCTTAATGTTTTTTTATTGAATGAAACGTTTTTCATTATCTTAGAAAAACATTAAGAGAACGTTTATATAATGGGGGAATTGAACGTTTGAATAACGTTCTTATAACCAAGCAAGAACGTTAATACATACAACGTTTATACAAAGGGAGAATTGAACGTTCTAACGTTATTAACCAGGAAATAACATTAATACAACGTTTACATAACGGGAGAATTGAACGTTCTTATAACCAAGAAATAACGTTAATAAAACGTCTAAAAAACGGGACTTTTTGAAATTCCCTAGAACATTCAGAAATAACGTTTTTATAACTTAATGGGAACGTTATG
Organism: Rhinichthys klamathensis goyatoka; assembly: GCF_029890125.1. Taxonomy (NCBI): domain Eukaryota; kingdom Metazoa; phylum Chordata; class Actinopteri; order Cypriniformes; family Leuciscidae; genus Rhinichthys; species Rhinichthys klamathensis. The sequence continues at coordinate 279,840 of NW_026606917.1, read as the reverse complement.
AAAACGTTCTTATAACCTAAAATTGTTAGCTGGGGAAGAGGAGCGATTCGCAATTGCACTGAACACGTTTTTAAGTGCAGGCATATTCTCTGAGCGAGGCAGCGAGCCCACTCAGCCCAGAGAGAGAATTCTTACAAGAGAAGTGTATCTGAGAGCGCGCGCCCAGTTCTCGCGCGCGAGCAGAGAGATTCACGCTCGGCATATCATATTCCGCGCGCGAGCAGAGAGATTCACGCTCGGCATATCATATTCCGCGCGCGAGCAGAGAGATTCACGCTCGCGCATTATATTAATGTACTTTCGCGCTACAATAATGCGCTCTCGACATTTGCCAGGATAATAACGCCATATTCTGCCTGATGAATAAAGTGTCATCAAAGCCCGTCTACGGAAAGCCTGGCCACTCCCTATTAAGTCCTATTGTACCGAATTTTGGTTGTAGTTCCACCAGAGTTCCACTGGGGGCGATCGTCCGAGTGCAAAATGAATGGGAGTCTATGGAGCTAGACGGCTAAATTTGTCTCTTTCACCCGATTGCCGTTGAGAAATCTCAGATTTGATTGTAGGTTTTGCGAGTTCAACATGGGTTATAGGTCGAAAGTTGAATGAACGAGTACTTATGTCCTTTCGATTTCTTACAGGTTGAGTTGTTGTTGCCCATAACACGCTAGCATTCTGCTAATGGACGCTGATTGGTCAGTGAAGGACTGATTACGACCAGAGATACCGCTTGATATTCTAAAATATATAGTTTTATAGGAGGAGGTTTCATAGACTTGGCAAATTAATTTTTCAGAAGTTTGTATAGAGACATCCGTTGAGGATGTTCTTGGCAGTTTTTCTGAGCCTTTGTTCATATCGATATTGGAATTATATCGTATCGATCAAAATTAAGAAATATATTGTGATACAACACACACACACACACGTGCGCACACACACAAACACTCCTTGTTTGGCCCAAATAAACTACTCTCTGTTCTCCAGCAACACCCCCACAACAAAAGGTGTGTGTGACACACACATTCCCCAAGACACAAGAACAACTATTGTGTAAAGACGTTGTACATAATTATAAAATGGTAAAATCTGTTCATGACTGCACACATCTCTCTCTCTCACACACACACACATGGGTGTGCTGTAATTTTTGAGAGAGTGAGACCCTCCCAGCTGTCTTTGGCTGCAGCTGCATATTGCTCATTTTCATCCTCACTGGAGCAGGAGAGAGAGGAGAGAGAGAGAGAGAGAGAGAGAGAGAGAGAGAGAGAGAGAGAGAGAGAGAGAGAGAGAGAGAGAGAGAGAGAGAGAGAGAGAGAGAGAGAGAGAGAGAGAGAGAGGGTAGAGCTAGAGGAGTAGAGAGAGAGAGAGAAAGGGTAGAGCTAGAGGAGTGCTGCCAACTGCATAATGATCTCAAATAACCCGGCCACTCTCCTCTTTGCTTTGCCTGCAACAACTTCTTCTTCTCTCTCTCTCTCTCTCTCTCTCTCTCTCTCTCTCTCTCTCTCTCTCTCTCTCGCTCTCTCACACACACACACACACATACTCCTTGACCCTCTTATTTTTCCTCTATTCATAAGGCCCCTCTCATGGGTATTTCTGTGTACAATAATCAATTTTTATGGCATACAAACAGTATCAACAATTACAAATGAAAGCAATATCTGGAGCTGGTTGCAGGTATTAAATAACTGTTGTGAAAGGATATCAATTTCTTTAGCTGTATTTAGAGTCTAAGGTAAACACCATACTCTAAACACACTTTTGACTTTCTGTGCTTAACTGATTCATTAGGTATTCATGAACTCTTCGTTATGTATTCTTTAAGTGTTCATAAGATGCTCATAATGTTTTCTTAAAGTTTTCGTCAAATGTTCTCTAAGCTTCTTTTATGTTTTTATGAGGTATTCGTAACGTTCTCATTGTTTCAAGGTGTTCATATGGTTTTCATATTGTGTTCATATGGTTAAGCCTAAACTTGACATAAACTGTAAACTTGTCCCTCAAATCTGATTGGTTGATTGGAAAGTTGATCCAGGATCAACAAAGATGTTGATCCAGGAACATGTGGTACTTGGTGAAATCACGTTCACCAAAGGATTGGCCTCTTCAGACAGGAGGCGGGGAGCAGCAGCTCATTTGCATTTAAAGGGACAAACACGTTTTTTCTCACACCCAAAAAGGCAGTAGCACCTCATTGCAGTACATGAGATCCAGGGGGCGGAGTTGGATCCAGATCTAAGGGGTGGAGATGGGTAGGATTAGGGGTGGGGTTAGGGATCAGGGGGTGGAGATGGGTAGGTTTAGGGGTGGGGTTAGGGATCAGGGGGTGGAGATGGGTAGGTTTAGGGATCAGGGGGTGGAGATGGGTAGGTTTAGGGATCAGGGGGTGGAGATGGGTAGGTTTAGAAGTGGGGTTAGGGATCAGGGGGTGGAGATGGGTAGGTTTAGGGGTGGGGTTAGGGATCAGGGGGTGGAGATGGGTAGGTTTAGGGATCAGGGGGTGGAGATGGGTAGGTTTAGGGATCAGGGGGTGGAGATGGGTAGGTTTAGAAGTGGGGTTAGGGATCAGGGGGTGGAGATGGGTAGGTTTAGGGGTGGGGTTAGGGATCAGGGGGTGGAGATGGGTAGGATTATGGGTGGGGTTAGGGATCAGGGGGTGGAGATGGGTAGGTTTAGGGGTGGGGTTAGGGATCAGGGGGTGGAGATGGGTAGGATTAGGGGTGGGGTTAGGGATCAGGGGGTGGAGATGGGTAGGATTAGGGGCGGGGTTAGGGATCAGGGGGTGGAGATGGGTAGGATTAGGGGTGGGGTTAGGGATCAGGGGTGGAGATGGGTAGGATTAGGGGTGGGGTTAGGGATCGGGGGTGGAGATGGGTAGGATTAGGGGTGGGGTTAGGGATCAGGGGGTGGAGATGGTTAGGATTAGGGGTGGGGTTAGGGATCAGGGGGTGGAGATGGGTAGGATAAGGGGTGGGGTTAGGGATCAGGGGGCAGAGATGGGTAGGATTAGGTATATGTAAGGTGGGAGGACTTGGATCTGGATCCAACTCCTCCCCCTGGATTTCGTGTTCTGCAGTGAGGACCATCTCCAAAAAGGGGCAACTTTGACAAGCTATAATAAATTATCTGGGGGGTATTTTGAGCTGAAATTTCACAGACACATTATGGGGACACCATAGATTGATATAACATCTTGTGAAAAGGGGCATAATATGTCACCTTTAAAGGTACAATACGTAAGTAAAATAAAAATCACTTGCACAGTGTGATATATTTAGGCTCGTCATCCATAACTCCATCAAGGTCAGCCATGTCTTGGGGTTGTAATTGATGATCAATTGAACTTCATAGACCACATTGCTAGAACTGCCTGGTCATGTAGATTTGCCTTGCACAACATTAGGAGGATCAGGCCCTTCCTAACAGAGCATGCTACACAACTCCTTGTCCAAGCGCTTGTTCCATCCAGACTGGACTATTGTAATGCTCTCCTGGCTGGTCTTCCAGCTTGCTCTGTCAAATCTCTGCAACTGATCCAGATGCTGCAGCCTTCTTTAGTCTTTAACCCTTAAACAGGCAAGAGTGGAAAATGCTAAGCAAAAAATAATTTCATGTCATTTTTTATATCATCTGGACTTAAATAAAACGATTTTTTAAAAATTTGATATATTTAGGATTTTATGAGTTGTGTCTCCTGAGTCACGTTGCCTGATTAGGGTATAAAAAAGAACCAAGTCATTAATCTGTTACTGCCACTGCATGTTTAAAACAATTATATCCCATACTTCACCTGATCTAATGTTGACAAATGATATATCATTCGAAAGCTTATGAACTTAAGATTCAGCCTGTGAAACCCATTTTGAAATTGGACATTGCGTTACCATAAAAACGGTACTCTAATTTATTTTATCGGACTCCTCCCCTTTTGGGCATCGTCATGTTTCATAATTTATGATCAAAACCTTTTCTAATCTTGACAAAACACATATTGGGCCCTATCTTGCACTCGGCGCAAATGACTTTGTACACTGACGCATGTATCATTCCTATTTTGCACCCGCGCAAAGCGGACTTTTCCCTCCACAGACGCACGTCGGTTAACTAAGAAATACACTTGCGCTCCCCGGGGCGGTTCAGCGCAAAGAGGAGGCGTGTTCCGGCGCAAACTTTCCCTCATGCTATTTTGCTGTTCTATAAAACAATTGCGCCACTGACCAGAAAAAAAGTAGTCTAAAGTCAGTGGCGCGTTGCGCGTTGTTCATCAAGCTATTTTAAGGGCGCATGCTTGGCCATAATCAATGTAGCGTGTGCACAACGCGCATACACTTTGATTCTCTCATCTAAGCAGCCGTTTTCATTTTTGCAAATCATACATTATTAGGCTACAATAGATAGATAGATAGATAGATAGATAGATAGATAGATAGATAGATAGATAGATAGATAGATAGATAGATAGATAGATAGATAGATAGATAGATAGATAGATAGATAGATAGATAGATAGATAGATAATTTATTGTAAAAGCATACATGAAGCTTACACATTTACGCAAATTATCATACGCCTGTTTAACAGAAGTTAATTTGGGTGGGTTTCTCCATCCCCAATGTCACTTCTCTGTGTTTTACGGCCCTGACGAGAACGTTGCTCTCCTCGGCTGTGAAGCGCTCCTGGCGCGCGCCTGGCAAATCCGCCGTTATAATAGGAATCCGCTTTAGAACAAGCGCGCCTGCTCTTAAAGGGAATGTGAGATGACGCTCTGATTGGTTTATTTCACGTTACGCCCAAACCACACCTATGAATAATGAAGCTACTTCGGACCAACCCCTTTTAGATTTGCGCCAGGCGCAAGAGGCATTTATCCCGCCGGGAAAATAGCAACAACGCCGGGATCCGCCCACAAAGTTACTTGCGCTTTGCGCTTTGACAATTGCGTTTCAGATCGTTAAAATAGGGCCCATTGTCAGAAAGGTCTGAGTCTCAAGGTTACATATGTTGTGACAGAAGTGATATTTGGACAGAAATTTATTAATTTGTCATGGCAGAATGCATACAATTAAATTCAATGGAATGTAAGTCACCCGGTGGCTATTTTTGGTATTATGCGTAAACAAAATCTCACGGGAACTTCAATATTTGTGATATCAACTTAAAATTTGGAACACAACTTGGTTAGATATATGGCTTTGATTTTATAGTAATTTTATAGTAAAGTAAGTTTAAACTTCCATAACTTTTTCATACTTTCATTTTTTGAAGTGCTTTCACTTCAGCAATAATCTGCTGACTGTTTTCTTTAAAACAAGACCAAACTTAGGTCTATATTCTTGAATTACAATAAATAGTGTTTGAATAGTGCATTTTTATAGAGCTAGTTTAATCCCTTTTTATACCCTAAACAGGCCACGTGACTCAGGAGACACATGCATTTCAAAACGTGCTAACATATGAACAACATATTACTTAATTTTCTCCTTTAGCACTTTAAGACAATGTTCACAATTAATGTTAGCAGTATTCTTCTTCTTTTTTTTTCAGAAGAAAAGTAAGTTTAATATATATTTACTTATCTAAAAATCTGAATGTTCTGCACCACTGGCAGCCATGTTGGATTTAGGTCAGGCTGACTAATTGATCACAAAACATTTTAAGCAAATCATGTGACCAGCATACTCAAGACAGACCAGGCTGTCATAAAGCATTTGATGAAAAAATCGTTCTTATACCCCAAAAAAGACAATAAAAACATTGTGTCTCGTGAGACACGTTGCCTGTTTTAGGGTTAATGAGCCGAAGAGAGCACACGTCACTCCTCTCCTCACAAAATTGCACTGGTTGCCAGTTGCCGCTCGCATTAAATTCAAGTCACTGACGTTTGTCTACAGAACAACCACCGGCACTGCTCCCTTTTTCCTAAACTCATTACTTCAGACTCATGTGCCATCCAGAAACTTGCGCTCTACAAGCGAATGTCGTCTTGTGGTGCCATCTCAAAGAGGCACAAAATCTCTTTCTCTGACCTTTTCCATGACTGTTCCCTGTGGTGGAATGATCTGCCCATCTCAACCAGAGCGGCTGAGTCCGTAGCCACTTTCACGAAAAGGCTGAAGAGGCATCTTTTTCAGCAGCACTAACACTTTCTCTTCTATTCTATTTTTTTATTTAATTTTTTTTTTAAATAAATATTAAATGTACATGTACTGTGTTAGATTAAAATGAGAAGGGTCATAGCACTTGCATATTGTTGTCCTACTGTTAGTTTAACTGCTTCTATTGTTCTCATTTGTAAGTCGCTTTGGATAAAAGCGTCTGCTAAATGAATAAATGTATATGTACTTTATTAGACAGGTGAGCAAATGTACATAAAACTAATCAGTGTTATATAGCTCAACATGATGAAATGTTAGAATATGGTCAGTAAGGTATTCTAATGTGGATCTAGCTTACTGCTAGTCTCATAGCCCATAGAATAACATTATAACTTTCAACACACTCAAATGCAGTTTAGTGTGATAGTGTAACGCTAAACCAAGTAAAACAGCGCTGCGTTACCTCACAAGTTTCATTTGTCTAATAAACTGACCTGTGCGAGTAGTAATCCAGCACTTGCATGTAGTTCGGTAGAATGAAATGTCCTTATTCCTTTATATCCACGGGACTTGCGCGTGGCGCTGATATCTGTCTCTCAATAGCAACTTTATAGTCCTACTTGCAATAGTCCTACTTTATCCCACTGTCATGTTAAAAACATTAATGTATTCACTCATCCATAAACATTATTAGATCCATCAGCATGACGACAAGTTTGATAATTCCGCTGGAATTGTGCGTCATCAACCTACGCCTTTGTTATTGTAAGAGGTTAGTGACCTAATTTACTTCAGAATTGTGTTGCTGTTTTCACAATAGCATCTTTCATTATTCATCAGAAGAATGTCACAATGTACGCATGTCAAATTATGTTATATATTTATAGATTTTCCAAGCAAGTAACATTTTTCAGTAGGGTTTTATTTTACTGCATGTGGCTCTAATCAACAATTAGCTCAAAGCCACCCTGACTCCCTTTGTCCAGCCTCTGACTTTCCAATAGCCTTGAGAGTAGCACAGCAAAACTGTGTTTCAGAGAAGATGGAAGAAAATCAATTCCCCTGAAGAACTGAAGACAAAATGCATCCTTCTCTGTGATTGTTGCTCTGACAGCTACTCAGCCAAGACATCATATTTCCACTCCAGAATCAACACTTAAAACCCGCAGAAACTGTCCTCAACCTTCTCATCCCTTCTCCATCATTACCCAACTCCTTCACCATCCACATTCAACACAGAACTCCTCAACTCTCTCCTCTGATCTTCTGCCTTCCCTGTTTTCTGAAACCTTCTCAAATGATGGTTCTTGTCCATCAGAATTCATCAATATACACCATCAAATTTGCTGTATTCCGTCATTATATAAATCAGAAGCATCATCCAATCACACACTTTCTCTTACCGCTGATTTAGTGATGACGCAACATACTTCACATCTCAGAAATGTCTACATGCTCTCTCTCATGCCTCTTTAGCCTACTTTTTAATAATTTCATTTAATACTTTGATACTGTTCATAATAATTAAACATTTTGAAAGATTCCATACATTTCCAAAAATCCTGAAACATGTATCACGGTTTCCACTAAAACATTAAGCAGGCTAAACTGTTTTCAACATTGATAATAATCAGAAATGTTTCTTGAGCAGCAAATCAACATATTTGAATTTGAATTGTTAATCAGTAATAGAAAACAGTATGTTAAATTGTAATAGCATTTCACAATATTAAAGTTGTTTACTGTTTTTTGCAACAATGCAGCTTTGGTGAGCATAAGAGACCTCTTTCAAAATCATAAAAAAAAATTGTGAACAATAGAGTGTCACAAACGTAGCAACGGTCTTAAGTGTGTGATGGACCAAATAAATCATGTGACTGAGAAGCTCATTCCAGAGAACCGCGCTGTGGCACAGAGAATCACTAAGGACACAAAGTCCTTTGTTTAAAGCCCAGACTGAAGTTGTGCGAACTGAAAAAACATGAAACACATACTAATACAGAACAGCGTTTGAGTATATGCGTTGGAGCACACAGAAATCTGCAGTGACAACTACAGCACTGAAGCTATAGAGAATCTGCTGAAGCCATTATGGGTGTACAGTATCATAACCAACAGCTGGACACACTGACCCCCTCTCTCCATTCCCCACTTTCTTTCATTGTTCAAGACTCATTGTTCATTTCCACATGCTTTGGCCTTTTCCCAGATGAGAACAGGGGTCAGGGGAGCTCAAAAACATAACCCCATTTTAGGACTCTCAGGAGAGTTAAAAACAAACACGATTCTCAGGATTCTTTTCCATCAAGAGGTGGGGTTATATAATAATTACTCAGAATCAATAACTAAACTGAATCATTAGTAATTTCTTGTGTGATATGACTAAAATCTAATTTCACGATTTGAGAAATGTTATTTCACGATAACAATACAGTATACTGTATATCAATATTTTTTCTGGTGCAGTAGTTTTATTTGACATGTAGTAAGAAATACTACAGAAATTGAATAATCAAATGTCAATTAAATTGCATAGTTTTCACTGTATGAATTAAATTGATCTTTCTTCCCTATTGTGATGTAAATCCATTTGAAACAGTTTCTTGAACGAGAAAAGATGTGGGGCGGGACTTGATTTTGTCCATGTGGAATTGACTGGATGGTTGTGTTTTGCTATTGGTGACTGGATGGTTGTGTTTTGCTATTGGTTGATCTCCTGTGATTGACAGTAAACACATCATCAGAGAAGAGAAGAGATGCCGCTGCAAGATGGAGGGGGAGTTATTTTGTTTAAAGATTACGAGGGCACAAAATGATGTGAATGATGTGATGATAAAATAAAGTGCACGGATGACAGCCAGTATAATATATCTCGATTCATACATAAACGCGATCTTCTGTCTAAATGACGGGGATTCACGTGTATTTCCCTATATTGAGATCACGCTGCATTCACGTGTTCACTTATTTACTTTACAACAATCCAAGATGCTATATCAGTCAAACTTATTGGTCACACACTCACACAGTGTAAAACAAAACAGTATTAATTCACCAATCAGGCCAGAGATTAGCGAATGATTCAGTCATAAATCTGATCACTTCTCTCCTCTCTCTTTCTCATTGTGGTGTTTCGCTGTCACTCACGTGATGTGTAACAAGGAGGCAGACCTAAACAGATTAGCCCATTGAAGTTGAGAAGTTGTAGTACTGTATTAATAACAATGTTTCAAATAAATCCTATAGAATTTTGCAAGTAAGTTCATGTGTGTGAGTGTCTTTATGAGGGTGCATCAGTAGGTGGGGGGCTTTAACATATTTTCTTCTACAAAAGGGAGTAACGGATATGCTCTTTTGTGTCCTGCTTTAGCTTTATTTTCACTCTGTTTGATTTCTTTGTTTCCTGCTTTCCTGTGTTCCCTAGTCAGTTCCCCTCGCTGTTAATTAGTTCAACTTCTTACACACCTGTTTCTGTTCTTCTCATTATCTACCTGATTTTTACGGTATTATTTATGTCAACGTCTTTATGTGGTTGTGTAATTCTCTTTCTCCTGAAATCTCCAGAGTGTTCTTGTTGGATTTATTAAAGACTATATATTTGAATATTCCTATGTTTCCGTTGTGCGTTCTCTACTGTGACAAAGTTTGGGAACCACTGGCTTACAGCTACATAAAGATTATGAACTCTTTTTAATGCTTTATTATAATGCTTTCTCTGAGTGCTATTTATATTGAAAAGCTTCACAGAGGTGTTACAACCATGAACCTAATTCAGTTTAAGGGTTATTGGTAACAGATTTTCTTAAATGTCCAGCCCAGAAACAGACTAGCAAAGGAGATCAGAGTGGCTAAAAGAAGCTACTCTGCAAAGCTGGAAAACCAGTTCTCAGACAACGACCCGGAGTCAGGACAGGTCTGAGAAACATCACCAAGTACAAGACACCACCCCACGATCTGTGGAGAAACAACAACTGGCTGAGGATCTGATTGTGTTTTACTGCCGATTTGAAAAGCCCAGTCTCATACCCCACAGAGCAAACAGGTCATTATATCCTGCAACATCTCAACAGACCTGGGACTTACGCGAGGATCTTATTTGTGGATATCAGTTCGGCTTTTTTTACACCATCAGACCAGATCTTCTATCATAAAATCTGACCCAGCTTTTCATGCCAATCCCAATCTGTCAGTGGATCACCAGCTTTCTGACAGATAGACAGCAGATAGTGAGTGAGACTGGGAAAACTCCCACTATCAGCACTGGAGATCCTCAGGGTTGCGTCCTCTCCCCACTGCTCTTCTCACTGAACACAAATGAATGCACCTCTAAAGATCCCTCAGTCAAGCTTCACAGTCATCGGCATTATCCAGGATGGTGAAGAGTCTGCATACAGACAAGAGGTTGAACAACTGGCTGTCTGGTGCAGTCATAACAACCTGTCATGTTCGTGGACTTGAGGAGAAACACCCCAGCATTATCCCCACTCACCATCATGAGCAGCACTGAGGCAGCAGTGGAGTCATTCAGGTTCCTGGCCAACACCATCTCTCAGGACCTGAAGTGGGACACTCACATTGACTCTGTGAAAAAGGCCCAGCAGAGGTTGAACTTCCTTCACCAGCTGAGCCACTGACACCATTCTACTCAGCCGTCATTGAGTCTGTCCTGTGCTCATCTATAACTGTCTGCTGTGGTTCAGCCACCAAATCAGACATCAGGAGACTACAACGGACAGTCAGGACGGTTGAGAGGATTATAGGTGCCCCCCTTGCCCACCCTCCAGGACCAGTACTCCTCCAAGGCAACATGGCATTATGACTTTGAGTAAACAAACACGCCACTTTCAAGTCAAGTGGCGTGTTATCTATACGCATTTTCAGCTATCCGTGTGTACAGTATGTCCACGCCAAAACAAACCGTCATCTTTTGAGTGTATGTCTACGGCGTTAAATGTCCGAGCGAAACGAAGCAAAATGTAAATCTACATCTGGGGAGCGATATTTTTTTTCCTAGTATGGTAGGGGAAGACTCATAAATGGTATTAACCCCAGTGACGGGTAGGTTTAGGGACGGGGTTGGGGTAGGTTATATATTTATATATACAGTAATGTACGTACGTTAAGTCAACGGCGTTGATAAACAAGCTGAAAAGCAATTATGCTTGTTGATAGCACGCCAAAAATGGAAATACAAATTGGCGTGTCATACATACGCTATTTCATGAGATCAGTCTGTCCAGAGTGAGGAAAAGGGCAGGTAAAATCATCACAGACTCCACTCACCCCGGCCACAACCTATTTGAACTTTTTCAAGTGCAATACCCCACTTTTTTTGTGCAATATCCTTGTAAATTCGTTTAGTTGTATTTATTCATATTATAATTCACAATACTGTAAATATGTTAATATCTGTAAATGTTTATTCTGAATCTGTCTTTACACTTTGTTATATTTTTTATTCTTAAATGTTATTATGTGTCTTGTTATATTTATGTGTGTGCACTACAAGCACTCTTGGCAATGAATTGTGTTACACTTTTTACCCACATACAGAAGACTTATAAAAGATTTATGCGGTGGGAAAAGACAAAAGTACTTTTAAGATAGCTAACTGATTTCTTGTTTCAAGATAACTAATGTAAACTCAGGTTTACTGTCACTTCTCCTCTCCCTCTCTCTCTCTCTCTCTATCTTTTGCTCCCAGAGCTTTCATCTAGAAGCCACTCTTTTACACCTGATGAACAGATAAGACAGCACAATGTCTGTTCAAACATTAAACTTGTGCAATTTGCTCTTTATTTACAACAAATTGTTTATTTACAACTCTAAAGGCCAAAAATGAACCACCACCTAAAATCAACACTCACCAAGTGCCAAATGCGAGTAGATTTAGGCTTCAACGAGTAAATTAGTTTATATAAATTGCAACATGGTATGAATTGAAATTTTACAATAGTTTGTTTGACTCTCAGTGATGTGAGCAAACCGTATCAAACAGATGTTTTCAAAAGATTTAAATGGAAATTGATTAATCTTATTTGGTACATTATCAAGAAATATTTTGTTAAAGCTGCATTACAGAAGATGTTGTGCTTAAATATGAACTAAATTATATTATTAAAGTAAAATATGTATAAAAAGGCTTTCTGTCATTCAATCTTGTGTGTTTATGTATAGCTATTAACATATAAATATAAATAAAGGTGACTATTAACATGGACTAAACAACGTCTGAGGAATCCTCCATTACCAAAACAAAGAAACCTTGAATTTTAGAGTGCAACAAAGGAAAAGTGATCAAAACAAACTCGAACCACAGCTGCAGATATGATTTTTTTATGACTTTAGTTTCGTCGGAAACTCTTCTTACTATCAGTGGGGCTTAATGTAGTGTGACAGATCCACTCCGAAATGACGATTACAGTAACCGTGCCGAAGAACATCTTACTCCCCAATAGCTTTCAATTTTATTTTAAAACAAAAATGGGATAGAAAGGCTAGTTTTAACAATATGCCATATTATAGTAAATTTAAAAAGAACTAATATGGCGCCGTATACGTGTGGTGTGCGAGGCGCACATACAATACAGACTGCCGACCGTTAAACAGGGCGCGCGCAGCTCTTAAAGGGGCCATACCTTATTTCCACTCGTTAAAGCGTCCATCCTACTGAACAGGTACCGGTGTACAGGGGGAGGGGATCCGGCCGTGAGTGCGAGCCATCTCTGCGTGAGTGCTATTCAGGACAGTACAAGTACTCCACAGTAACTCTAGGGGTCGCTGTTTGACAAAAGCGGAATTCCTACTGCTGCTTTAAAGTAACGACAGGTCGTTTTTTGCTCTCGGGCTCCCCCTACAGTTGGGAAACAGTATTGTCCTCTACTACTGTCGTAAACTCTGTCATCCTACATGCACGTGCAATTGTTGACAACCAGGATAGCCCTGAACACTGTAGGAGGAGGTCACATGCAGGTGTTCTGCTTGCATCGCGTGTGAAATGTCTTCATCCCAGGTACAGTGGCATATATTTCAGCATGTCATATGAATATAATTTCATGGGTTTTATTTTTTTTCTAACGACAAATGATCGCAATGCTCACGTTTACAAGCCAGCGTCATTATAGTAGCCTAGTCTATTGGTTACCGTTTTACTGGATCTATATGATACTTCAATGCAATGTTTGAGTGGTTGATAATAACCATATATCGTCAATATTATAATATCAAGCTACCATGAATGAATCTGCAAATTTTACAAATCGATTTGCATTATAGCTTGAGGCAAGACAAATAAACAAATATCACAGACATGTTAGGTATCCTAAAATATGATTTTATTAATAATCTTCCTCCTTTCTTTGTACATGTTGAGTAGACTACACTTTTTAGGTCAAACATTTGCTATTTGCATTTCATCGATTGCAAAGTTCAAATCAGAACGAGAATACTAGCGATAGCTAACCATCAAAAACTAGAATATCGTTTACTAGCTACCAGATTGATAATTCGCTACTACTCTAGCGAATTAGAGAGGTTAGAGAGAGGCATTCTTTTTTCGATGGGGGGTTCGATGCTCCCTGCACACGCAAGGTCTCTCGCTCGCTTTCTCTCTCTGCCGTCCGCGCGCGTTGGAGCACAGTCTCTGTCTCGCGTGCGCGCTCGCTCTAGATTCCGGGAGATTTGAACTAATTTGCGGTATAACTTGTCGATCACGAGTGGCTCAACAGGTAGATCTATAGATAAACTCATCTTTCAGGGATTTGACCGACCGGGTTGACAATTTAGCGTGAGAAACCGGGGGTGTGGCGTACGTGTGAGCGTGTGAAACCAATTAAATGCGGGTGTCTCACGGCCAATGCGTGAGTTGGCAGCTCTGCAATGTTGATCCTCGTTCTGCCTTTAACGCGATCACTTTCTCTTTTTGCTTTGCTCCGATAAAACCTTTGCTTTCTTGTTTTTCTGTGCTGCTTCGGCCATGACTATAACATTTGGCTCGCAAGTCCGATTTTAAGGAAGTGGGGGTGGTGGTGGAAGTGACGTATATGCCGTAAAGCAGTCGAATTTTGTAGTTCTCTTTGTTCGCCGGTTACTACCCGAAACCCAAAGTTTAAAAGTACGATTAAAAACGCTACAGACCCCGTCAGGCTATGGCAGACGTGTCATTCAACCTATTGTAAGTCGATGTACCATCACAAGAGACTTGGAAATATATTATGAAGGTTGAAAAGTTACCTGTTGTTACTTTAATTTGTCTTTATTCGTCTTATGAATATTCTTAGTGAGTAAACATGCTATAGCATTTATTAAGTATAACATTGCTGTTAAATGAATTATAAAAAAAGCCCAACAGGTGGTATTTTAACAAGCAAGCCAAACTCGAATGAGTCACTCAAACTTACACTGAGCCAGTGTAAAAGAGCAGAGCAAACTGAATTACTGAATGAATTCAGATTTCCGCAGCAATAGGGAGACCGAGCGAGTGGAGATGGGTGGAGTGTGTGCGCGCCCGGGGTCACAAAAAAGCGAAGAAAAGCTTTAGGATCCATTTCCCTTGATTCAAGGTCCCTGCACTGACTCTTAAGGTCTGAATCGATTTTTAAACTACTCTCCATAAAGCTCCAGCACATCATTGGCCTTGCAGAGCTTGTTCTGGGCATAATCTCCAGCTATCATCTGCTGACACAGGGCCAAAAGTCTGTGGCAGTCCCAGCATCCCATAATTCACTGCTGCTGATAATGCTCCAGGAAAATGTTGCCCTTGTACACTAATCTAGGAGCGGGCTGAATCGTAAGCCTCGGAAGCTATACTGAAATGATTTTTAGAATGGCCTTTTCTGCCGATAACATACAATTGTTGGTCCCTCTTTAAATAAAACGATACCAAGTAGCATAGTGGTTTAATCATTTCTATCTTATCAGTACCCTGTTGTTCAGGGATAATGGGTTATCAGATAAAGGAAGAAAATGATCATGTGTATCTGATAGACTATCGCATCTGTCATCAAGATATAATGTCCACAGTCTGACAGTGACTTGATGATACAGGATAAAAGGACTATTTTATGGCACAAAAGAAAAGGACAAAAATAAATATCTACACTTACTGTGTGTGAGAAATTGACTTTACTTGTAGTTTAATTCAATACCTGTAGTTTACTATTACCTGTAGTTCAATACAATAAGTTAGCTATATATGGAAAAAGTTTTTCAGCTTGGGTTAATGTGTTTTAAACCCTAGATTTAAGCCATTGAACACTCGGTGGAGCAACACTTGACACTTGTCATTTTTTCAAAGTGGGTAAGCACCAATTTTGCACTGATAACCCTAAAATGTGATGCCTTTGTGTGATATACGTATATTCCCTGCTAAAAAAAAAATCCAGCATAAACCAGCATGAATTCTGTGTTGGTCCAGGCTGGTTTGTGCTGGTCTTGCTGGTGGACCAGCAAACCAACAACCAGCATCCCATACCAAAACATACCATAGGCTGGATTTTTCAGAGTTTTACACACATTAAGCTTTGATAAGAGAGAGCATGGACGGATACGAGGCTGAAAATGACACACTCAAAATTTATTTCTGCATGTGCCACTGTTTGTGTTCACACCTAGCAGCTCTCTTCGGTAATCCTGTGAAATGGGCGTTGCTCAGGCATGGAACAGATGGACGCTATGCAGTGGGTCATCATCCCTGGCGGCCTGGCACCTGACAGCATCAGCACCACAGCAACACCGCCGTCCAATTAAAGAGCGGTTGCTGAATTTATCAAGGCGACTACAAACTGATGTAAAAAAAATGATGAATATGATCCAGAGATTCGACAACCAGGGGTACGTTTCCCGTACAATGACGTAACTCGCTGCTTAAAGGGCCCTATCTTGCACCCGACGCAAATGACTTTGTACACCGACGCATGTATCATTCCTATTTTGCACCCGCGCAAAGCGGACTTTTCCCTCCACAGACGCACGTCGGTTAACTAAGAAATACACTTGCGCTCCCCGGGGCGGTTCAGTGCAAAGAGGAGGCGTGTTCAGCCGCAAACTTTCCCTCATGCTATTTTGCTGTTCTATAAAACAATTGCGCCACTGACCAGAAAAAACCTAGTCTAAAGTCAGTAGCGCGTTGCGCGTTGTTCTTTATGCTATTTTAAGGGCGCATGCTTGGCCATAATCAATGTAGCGTGTGCACAACGCGCATACACGTTGATTCTCTCATCTAAGCAGCAGTTTTCATTTTTGCAAATCATACATTATTACGATAATATACGAACACATTATTACTCCTGTGTATATTGCGTGAATGACGGGTGGTTGGGCAGATATTGTGTTGCGGTAGGTAGTATGCCATACGGAACCGTTGTCCACTGAAACTGCCTATTCACGCACCAGTGGGGCTCGACAGCCTTAGTCAACGGGTTGGCGCGTATGGTTGGGTTGCGGAGAGATTGTGAGATTGTGGTTAGGTCTCAGCAGCAGGAGGGACGTAGAGGTCAGTAAGCTGGGCTGAGTTGAGTGGGGGACGGAGGGGGGTGATTTTGGGACGCAAGAGTCACTGTATTCATGTTTTGTCTTTTACGCCTGTGTTATGGAAATCATCATTATGAACAGCAGCTACGCTAATTATTTTCCCTTTGCTTTTCTGCTGTTATCTCGGGACGCGAGTCCCGAGAAAATGGCGTTCGTCAGCTCCAGTTTGTATCCAGCCTCTCACGGAGACTTCAGATGCTCCAATCACAAAGCCTATGAAGTGACGACTTAACACGGGCGATATGGACTCTCTATGGTGGACGCCACTGATCCTCAACAACTCGTCTTAAGACCGGCGTGCATACTTGGACTTCCAAAAAATACTCTAAATGTTCCGATCCAATCTGACTTGTAATGCTGCCCGAATCATGCACTGTTCCTTCGTTGGCCAGAGGAGAACTGGCCCCCCGACTGAGTCTGGTTTCTCCCAAGGTTTTTTTCTCCATTCTGTCACCTGATGGAGTTTTGGTTCCTTGCCACTGTTGCCTTGGCTTTTGGCTTGCTTAGTTGGGGACATTTAACATTTAATATTCAATAATATTATTGATCTGCCTTACTTAAGGTGGACGTTGACGCAATTTCTTTTAGAAACAAACTTTGTTATATTGTTATATTGTTTTTGTTATATTGTTTTCATGTTATCACTGTGAAGCGCTTTGATACAATCTGTATTGTAAAAAGCGCTATATAAATAAAGGTGACTTGACTTGACTTGACGATAGATAGATAGATAGATAGATAGATAGATAGATAGATAGATAGATAGATAGATAGATAGATAGATAGATAGATAGATAAATAATTTATTATAAAAGCATGTAGCTTACACATTTACCCAAATTATCATACGCCTGTTTAACAGAAGTTAATTTGGGTGGGTTTCTCCATCCCCAATGTCACTTCTCTGTGTTTTACGGCCCTGACAAGAACGTCGCTCTCCTCGGCTGTGAACCGCTCCTGGCGCGCGCCTGGCAAATCCGCCGTTATAATAGGAATCCGCTTTAGAACAAGCGCGCCTGCTCTTAAAGGGAATGTGAGATGACGCTCTGATTGGTTTATTTCACGTTACGCCCAAACCACACCTATGAATAATGAAGCTACTTCAGGCCAACCCCTTTTAGATTTGCGCCAGGCGCAAGAGGCATTTATCCCTCCGGGAAAATAGCAACAGCGCCGGGATCCGCCCACAAAGTTACTTGCGCTTTGCGCTTTGACACTTGCGTTTCAGATCGTTAAAATAGGGCCCAAAGAGTTAGTTCACCCAAAAATGTACATTCTGTCAGTAAATACAGAATACAGGAAAGTGTAAAAGGTAAGCCATTCATTTTGCGGCATTGGTAAGGCACTTTTATGTTTTCTCGTTGGTTTCTCACGATTCGGACATCCAGGAAATGCACATAGAACCATTTTAAACACTAGCCTACATCGAGACCCTTCTGCGTCATCTTCTCAGTTCTCGCGCATGCGTCGTGGCGCTTTTCTGATGCAATTACCTAGAAGCCTATGGAGGAGTGAGACAGCTCTCAGATTTCATCAAAAATATCTTAATTTTTGTTCTGAAAATGAACTAAAGTCTTACGGGGTTGGAACAACATGAGGGTGAGTAATTACTGACAGAATTTTCATTTTTGGGTGAACTATCCCTTTAACTACCATAGTACGATGCATCGTTGAAGAAAACAACTAGTCACGACTGTTTCCCGAAACCATACCGTCGCAAGTGTGTCGTACAACCACGCTGGTTTTTGCCTGGCAAGCCAGACCTACATCAAGATGTTAGGTCTGGGAACTCACAATTGGCATACCTCAATCCGAGGGGCGGGATAAACGGTTGTCTTTCAATATCCCTCGGCACGCAATAGGATAGCGCTACAACCAACAAGAGCAACGAACGGCTCTGGCTGAGTGAGTCCCATGCGTTTTTCCACCAGTGAACCAGCTAGTTGGTATATAAAACTTTTGCCGTATCCGGTCGTCAAAACTCTGAACACATCTTCCTTTTTTAGGAATGACTTAAGTGACGTTCTCTTAACTCCAAGTCATCCAGAGTCGCGGGCAAAGCCGATTCGAAAGACCGCTGTTCGCCAGCAGCATCTTCCTTGTTTTCAAGCAGAGGGAAATCACCTATGGAAATCACGCGGAACCGGCATAACTCTGCCGTCATTATGTTAAGCCCGCCCACCAACTCTACACGATCTGATTGGCCGGACCAGTTTTTGGTTTTTCCAGCCCAAAAGTCTATGGAGAGTGAGACACCCCTCGCTGCAGCCTGTAGCACGATGACGTAGCTGGATGGTCCAATACGTATTGGATGGAGGTGTGTTTTGCTGACGTCATATACGCATGCGCAGTGTCGATCTCTGGATTATAATTTGCATGCGCTGGTTTTAAGTGACATGTATGCTCAATATTGTACTGATATGATGTTCTAACCTGTGTAGTATAGTACTGCTAAATAGTAATTATTGATAAATAAGTAATTATTTACATAAATGGGATGCTTATCCGAGTTTCACACATAGGCTATGCAAAATAGTTAATTTTACAACATTTTAAATCACATGATTTTAAACCTAAATTTGATAGATTAATAGCATGTCCTCAGCACCGCAAGTTTTTTTTTTTTTTTTTTTTAGCCATTTTATTTTATTCAGGTCACATTTGCTGTCGAGTGGAAGCAAAACTGAATCAAGTAGCCTAATTGTCTTTGTAATTTTAAAGGTACAATACAATAAAGTCTGTACACATTGTAAAATACCAGTACACATTCAAGGGAAAATGCAAAAATAATAACAGCATCAAGAAAATAAATCTTGTCAGATGTAAAAAAGAAAAAGAAAAAAAAAGTGCTTGATATTTTGCCCGGTAAGAGTTCCTTCTTTAATGGCTATAGCCTACTCATTTTCCCACAGTGATCTGTAGCCTACGGTTCCTCTTAATTTGCTGTTCAGTGTCTGCAATACATATGGTAAGCTTGTTTTCGCCACAGAGTGAGAAATAAAAAAGGTAACTTTTTATCTACTCTGACTTTTTATCTCAGAATTGAAGTCGCAATTGCAGGTTATAAAGTCAGAATTGCGTGATATAAAGTCGCAATTGTGTGTTATTAAGTCAGAATTATGAGATATAAACTCGCAATTGCGAGGCTACTTGAAATTCTAGCTTTATAATACGCAAATTGGAGATATAGGCTAAAGTCAGAAGTCGCAATTGTGTGTTATAAAGTCAGAATTGTGAGAGAACTATTCTGAGGTAAAATTTGACTTTATAACTCGCAATTGCGAGTTTATATCTCACAATTCTAAGAAAATATGTCAGAATTGGGAGATAAAAAATCTTAATTATGTGTTATAAATTCAGAATTGCGAGAAAAAAGTCAGAATTTCAACTTTATAATACCAATTGGGAGATATAAAGTCAGAATTGCATGATAGGTCGCAATTGCGTGTTATAGCCTAAAGTCAGAATTGTGAGATATTAAACTATTCTGAGGTTAAAAAAATAAGTAATTTTTTCCCTTAGAATTTGACTTTATAATTCGCAATTGCGAGTTTATATGTCACAATTATGAGAAAAAATGTCAGAATTGGGAGACGTAAACTCCCAATTATGTATGCCTATTATAAATTCAGAATTCTGACTTTATAGCACTCAATTCTGACTTTATTTCACGCAATTCTGACTTTATAACATGCAATTGAGACTTTACATCTTGCATACTGACTTTATTTCTCAGAATTGTGAGATATAGTCAGAACTGCGTTAAATAAACTCGCAATTGTAAGGAAAAAGTCGCAATTATATATTTTTAAATGTTTTATTCTGTGGCGGAAAAGAGCTTCCATACTCAAGCGACCATTTATATTTAACTTTATTCTTCTTGGAAGATCAAAGCATGTGCGATTGTTCACCAACTCTCTACTCTCTCTACTCTAACTATAATCAATTCTTATGCGCATATGAACGCCATCAGCGTTCATCACAGGTTCTTAAACATTATTTAAGAACCGCTATAAAGCCAAAACAATCTCATTTACCTTAAATTATATGTTTATCTCTGCTTTGAAACAATCTACATTGTTAAAAGCGCTATTAATGGTTGACTTGACTTGACTAGTGCGCATGCGTCTATGACGTCACCAAAACACACCTCCATCCACTACCTATTGGACCATCCAGCTACGTCATCGTGCTACAGGCTGCAGCGAGGACCTCTTGTGGAGAGTTGCTAGACCACACTTTGCTGCAAAATAATTTTTGCTGCCGCTAGGGTGCATCTAGATTTCTAGGCTACGCTGGTTTATGACCTCACGAACTTGGTGGAGTAATAGCTTATTTTAATTAATCGTTTGAGATCGAATTAATACTAGACTTTTTGCTATAAATTACGGACATGGCATCTAAGGACTATTTCTCATTTTCCTCAGTTATTTTGCTTTATTTCCATATTCAATCATAGGCTCGTTCATATGTAGGCTACTAGAGCACGTTCGCACATGCGCACTGTTCAAAAACGCGGCTTTAAATCTCTTGATAAACTAAGAGACGTAAATGACATTTATATGTATTATAAATAAAAGATACAGATTGTACTGAATGTCAGCTTGCTTATTTGGCTCAAGATAAGGATTTATTGAGTCCACGTGTCATGTAAACAAGAAACTGCTTCTGACCACAGGCCGAGAGCTGTCGTTCAGACCACACAATTTTGCGATGCTGTTTGCAGACGTTCGTTAGAACGATGGTTTCGGGAAACACAGACTCGTTGAACTATGCTGATAATGACGGAATTTGCGA
Organism: Rhinichthys klamathensis goyatoka; assembly: GCF_029890125.1. NCBI lineage: Eukaryota > Metazoa > Chordata > Actinopteri > Cypriniformes > Leuciscidae > Rhinichthys > Rhinichthys klamathensis. The sequence continues at coordinate 258,414 of NW_026606917.1, read as the reverse complement.
CCATAGTTGGCTAACGATGCTTTTGGGAAACGCACCCCAGAAAGTGGCCAATTACTTTTCATTTTATATATTTTTTTATATAGGGGTGAATTCAGGTTGATTGGGACACTTTTTCCAAGTCATCTCAATGGCAAAAAGTGTCACACTCACCCTGAATTCACCCGCTACACTCACAGCCCACTTTATTAGGTACAACTGCTCGTTAACTTATTTAAATACCTTGTTGATGCCAGAAAATATTAAGCAGCATAACTGTTCAACATTGATGATGATAAGAAAAGGTGAGCATCAAATCAGCATATTAGAATGATTTCTGAAGGATCATGTGACACTGAAGACTGGAGTTATGATGCTGAAAATTCAGCCTTGCATCACAGGAATAATTGCATTTTAAAATATTTAAAAATAGAAAAGAGTTTTCCGAATATTCAACTTCTTTCTGCAAAATTTACTGCTTGAAAAGTGTGCTTGGATATCTTAAAAATAAGACAATTGTGGTTACAATTATTTATGAGACCATACAATGCATTATAAAGAGCATACACGCTTTAAGTAAAGTGTTAACTAACTTTTAGACTGATATGTTTTCAATTTTCACGGTTTCCTAAATAAATGTACTGATATTTAACTGTGAGTTAACCTCAAGCCAAAAAAATGAAACTATTCTCTCATTTACAGTATGTAATAGTTTGTCCAGCCACTCTGACAGGAAAGAGGCCAATTACACAGAGGCATATTTTACACTTGCACAAAAAGGTCTTAAGACACACAGTCAAAAAGCGTGTCTGCTCGGCGCTCACTACAATTACAGCAGTCAGTAAGAATGACCTTATTTGTTCCTACTTTCAGCTGCACTGGCCAACTGCACACAGCTGTTGCCAAAGGCTTTCCAATGCCTCGGCAAGCACTGCGATCATTCAGCTTTCCACAGGGAAGCTAGCAGAGAGAGACAGAGATAATAGTTTCAGAGATAAAGAAGGGGAAAGGGAGGAAAACTACGACAGGGATTTTATTAATGGCCAGTACAATTCACGCACACTGCAAAAAGTGAACACACTGTAAAAAAAAATAACAAAATGTTCATGCATATTTAAAAAGAAAACTTTTATCAATTAAAAAAAGCTATTTTCATAAAAAAAATAATTAAATCCAATGTATAGAAAGAATAAGCAAGAAAATAAGCTTTCTAGTAACTTTCTATCTTAATGTTTAAATATTTGTACAGGAAAACAAGACAAAATAACACAGTGAAAAAGGCCTGCAAGCCGTTATTCCTCTGTGAAAAATGTAAAAAAGTATTTTCAATGTGGATCATAGTTGTATTTAATAATGTTGATTAAGAAATTTTTTTTTTTGCAGTGTATGTGCCATTTATAGTTACTATTTCTACGTAATCTGAATCTGAAAAATCCCTTTCACTTTCATTGCAATAAAGATTGGGGTTCTTTGAGTTGAATTTAACCAGTTCATTTTTATAGTACATTACAATTTTTATTTCCAGTTGCCACTGGGTGTTTTATTATCTATCTTCTAACTAATGGGTGATATAATTCAGAAAATATGTTTTCTCAAGTTATATGGGAGCAGAGCAAGAGCCAAGTACATAATGAAAAGAAGACAGCAAATTCCCCTGTGGGCATTTGTGGGCTTTAACTAACAGTTTGCTACAATTCACACTGTATACAAAACAAAACGGCTGAAATTAGTCAAAATGTTTTTATGCCTACCTGCATTCTCAAGAGCTCCTACTACTGTAAAAAGACAGATCGCTTCAGTTTTCCTACAAAAAGGAACAGCTAAAGACACAGAGAAAATGTTGATCAAGTAGTGTAGAAGGTCCTGCAGTGGCTATAAAAAATGGACTATGTGAAAAATCAATCCAAGATAAATCATGTCAGATCTTTTTCCACATTTAATGCGATATTCAAACCAACAAAGGTCAAATAGCACACAAATGAACAGATTATGGGATGGATTATGATGTGGATGTGCCCTGGGCACAGGCATGTCTAAAGGCGCCCGGGCGTTCAGCAGGGGTGTGGGGGGAGTGTATGTGTCGTGGTTGCGGCCCTCCGATTTCTTGTTTCGGCGGGGCAGGGCGTTTGGTGGAAGGGGGGTGTTCAATCGCGCCACTCTGATTTCTCGTTCAGCTTTGGGGTTCGGGTGCCAACAGGGTCCACACCAGGGTTCTCAAGTCTCACGCATTGGCCGTGAGACACACGCAATTCAACCAGTTCACACGCTCACACGCCACACCATGTATTTCTCACGCTGAAAAGGCAATGCCAACCAAGTTGTCCTGCAAGCTTTATAACGTTGTATACGAGGCGCAGGCACACAAAGTGAAGTTTCCTGCCGCCAGCGCGTCCGTCTCTCGGCCAGATTGCGTTCGTTACTAGGCAACATAAATGCACGAACACACGGAAGTTGACGGAACATTCTCGGCCACCGCGCGAACACACGCACACACATTCTCGGCCACCGTACGTTCGTTACTAGGTAACCAACAATATCGCGCGAACACATGTCGTGATCATAGGCCATGATGGAGAAGGTAAGTTGGAAGAAAGCTTGTATAATATTTTTAGGCTAGAACATTTAATATATAGCCCATCGTAAACATTATTATTGGTGCAGTCAAAAACTCTACAAACTCAACCAGGCCAGAAGCTTTGGCTAAGGGAAATGTTAGTGGCTATGGGAAGGAATGAAGATGTATTTCTAAATTTTATTTTAAATTATATATTATACTGTATTAATAGTCTTTCTAGTTACATTAAGGCTACATGTATTAAAGCAGAGTGCTCTGGGTAATATTTTAAATCCTGTCAAAACATACATTAATCATTGCCATTGCATTTGTATTTTTCAAAGATTTCAGGGGAAAATGCAAAAATAATTGTTTTTCCAAACTGTTTGGAGCAATTTGTTATATTTTTGTGATTTTGAAATATAACATTAAAGATTATATTTGATGTGATGAATTGCTCTGTCATTAATCAGATTTACCAATTGTTATAATTTCAATTTGTGCTGGTTGATTATGAACAATGGGTAAAATTGGGGGGCGGGGTGGGCGGGGCTCCACTGGGGCCCCTCCCCTTGGGCTCCTCCCCTAACCGCATGTGATCTCACTCCAAGCTTTTGATAAAACTTGAGAACCCTGGTCCACACGTAGCTTGTTTGATCCCCCTCAACCCCCCCGGGCTTGTGCGTTAATCCGTCCCTGGTTTTACATCTCAAAGAACTGCAATTTTAACAGGGGTGTGTATACTTTTATATAGCCACTGTATATCATGGAGAAGATTTTCAGTGAATATAAATTTCATTCTCTTCCTCACAGAAAGTGACTGTATGAATCCAGAGCACTTGTTGAGTTGAGTTGTATGGACAACTTTTATGGTCAACTTTTTATTAGGGGTGTAACAAGTCACGGTTCGGTAAGTACCTCGGTTTTGGGGTCATGGTTCCTATAGTTCGGTACAATAGGAAAAATGGTCAGACTTCAGTTTAGGGTCCAATTCTCACTATTAACTACGACTTTTGCCTCAATAAACATTTATTGATTCATTTATTTTGAACAGACAGTGCAAATTTCAGTTTGTCCCACTTAGCGGCATTTAGTCCCCCCTGAGGAAGCAGTAAACAGAATTCACTCTTGCATAGGTCATATTTTTTGCAGGGCTGATAAAAAACAAAAGGTATTTGGTCACAATCAGCTACAAAACTGAAAAGCATCTCTTGTGTTATAAAAGGACAAATTAAATAGAATAATGAAAAATAAAACTGTTACAATGTGTTACAAGTGTTACAATTTGCTCCACTTAAACTATATTTAAACATTCAAAGCTTAAAGGCCTGTTCACACCAAGCACGATAACTATAAAGATAACGATAAAGATAACTATATATGCGTCCACACCAACGACTGATAACGGTCTTTTTATTCTAAGCACGCGCGCGCCCGCGCTGCGGTTTCAAAGTAGACCTTTAAATTAGAATGGATTCTGATTGGCTGTCATTGTTTTATCGGTCGACAGCTGGAAAAAAATCGTTCTGAAAGTGATCCCAACGATATCGTTCCTCATATCTTTATCGTTATAGTTGTGGTGTGAACTCTGTTATTCTTTAATATGGAGAACGATTTATAGAATTATGTGTGAACGGGCCTTAAGCCTTTCAAAGTATACTCCTTTGTCCATGAGAGCAAAAAGACGCATGAGGCGCATGGGCCCTACCTAGTGGACTTTGTTTTCAATTGCTCAAGTCATTCGCGCCATAGATATCATATAATAAAGGCTAGGGGCCCTATCTTGCACTCGGCGCAAATGACTTTGTACACTGACGCATGTATCATTCCTATTTTGCACCCGCGCAAAGTGGGCTTTTCCCTCCACAGACGCACGTCGGTAAACTAGGAAATGAACTTGCGCTCCCCGGGCGGGTCGGCGCAAAAAGGAGGCGTGTTTCGGCACAAACATTCCCTAGTGCTATTTTGCAGTTCCAGAAAACAATTGCGCCACTGACCAGAAAAAACCTAGTCTAAAGTCAGTGGCGCGTTGCGCGTTGTTCATAATGCTATTTTAAGCGCGCATGCTTGGCCATAATGTAGCGGTGCACAACGCGCATACACTTTGATTCTCTCAACAACAGAAGCAGCAGTTTTTATTTTTGCAAATCATACATTATAACAAGGAAAAATATTAACACATGAGGGAAATCATTGTGGTGTCCATGAAGATGTAAAAAAATGTAGTTTTTTTCCTCCCACGCCTGTTTAACTGACGCTGATTTGGGTGGGTTTCTCCCATCCCCATACAACGTCACTTCTCTGTCTTTCACGGTCCTGACAAGAACGTTGGTCTCCTCGGCTGTGAACCGCTCCTGGCGCGCGCCTGGTAAATCCGCCGTTATAATAGCAATCCGCCATGCAACATGCACACCTGCTCTTAAAGGGTATGTTGGACGACGCTCTGATTGGTTTATTTCCCGTTACGCCCAAACCACACCTATGAATAATGAAGCTACTTCAGGCCAACCCCTTTTAGATTTGCGCCAGGCGCAAGAGGCATTTATACCTCCGGGAAAATAGCAACAGCACCGGGATCCGCCCACAAAGTTACTGGTGCTTTGCGCTTTGACACTTGCGTTTCAGATCGTTAAAATAGGGCCCTAGACGTCTTACGGCGGAGTCACTTCCGGCATCACCGTTCGGCCATCTTGACACAGGCAGGCTCTGATGGAAGGTGAGTGATCAGCATGAACACAAATCCTTTTATCTCGCTGAAATCTTGACGGATTTACAAACGGTTTAGTTTCTTACAAACGTTATTAACATGGCTATAATTCTGAATGCTTGAACATATATGTTATAATTATTCATAATTATTCATATGTATGCAGTGTCATAACTACATCTCTGACGTTTATAAAAAAACCAAACCGTTTGAAAATCGGTAGAAAATTGAGCAAGTTATGGTTATTTAAAAGTACATGCACCATTAAAACACAATGTTACGAGTGAGCGAGCTGCCTGTGACAAGATGGCCGCCAGGTGCGGATGTCGACCTCCATTGGCCAGCAGCGCGGACGAGACATCTAGCCTTTATTATATGATATCTATGATTCGCGCATGCGCTCTTCTTCTTCTGGTCTTCTTCCTGTTATGTAGGTTATTAAACAGCGTAGCATTAACCTGTGCACCCCCTTCTGGATTGGAGTGTGGATCGCCTGTGACACTCCAATCCAAAGGGAGCGTCTCAGGTTACGTATGTAACCCTGGTTGCCTGAAGAGGGAACGAGACGCTGAGTCGCCCTGACATACTCCCTGCATGCCTGTGATCGACTTGTTTCGGCCTATCAGAACCTAGCGCGGTCTGTTTTCAGGTGTGCTTTATAGTTTCCTGGGGGGGGGGGGGGGGGGTTTAGAAAACTAATCCCTGAAATTCATACATTTTATATCATATTATAATGCAACTTATTAGGCCTATATATTTATAGAATAGCAAAGTAGGCTTAATCAATATACAAGACTTAAACACACAGATATATAAAGGCTATCATGATCATTTTGCCAAAAATGAACCATGTATTTTGTTTAGATTATAATACGTTTTATTTTTAACAACATATAACATTCGAAACTCATTGGGTTAGACTGCATTTGAAGAAAAATAAACACAACCGTTTTCTGTAGCCTTGTGCGAACTTATTCAATAGAATTAGACTTCTAGAATGTTCTTTCCAGTGCAAAAAAATATATTTTTTAATTTTAGTAGTTTTTCTTATCATAGCCTACAAATGTCTTCGGAAACATATTTTACTCGATTTACTGAAGCCTGTAAAACGCATTTGCAGCTGCACAGCTTGCACATTGAGCGTCTGGCTCGCTCATAGGCTGCGCTACGGCAACTGCACATCCAATGGCGCGGGCGCCTCTGACGTGCGACCAATGAGCCAACTCTACGTCATTACACGTCAGAGCCCGTCAAGGTGGCGCCAAGTCCCCGAATTTGCCATTATAGCAGCGGGTCTTCGTTCATTCATCATAGTCTGTCTGACATATATATTAGAAGCTATGCGTCTGTCATGGATTTGCACTGAATTGATTCTCAAAAATACGGAACAAAGTGCGTTCCGTATCAGTTCAATACGGAACAAGCCTTTCATGTGTCAAATACGGAACGATTCCGTATTATACGGAACGGTTGGCAACCCTACCCGCCTATGACGTCTCGTCACACCATTGGACTGATTATACACGTGCTTCACGATGCAATCACGCAGGGGCGTTCCCACAGCGTCTCGTCACACCATTGGACTGATTATACACGTGCTTCACGACGCAATCACGCAGGGGCGTTCCCACAGCGTCTCGTCGCAGCATCTCGTTCCCTCTTCAGGGAACCAGGGTTACATACGTAATCGGAGACGTTTACAAATATTCAAACTTTCTCAGTCAATTCATTATCGGTTATTAAATATTGGGTTCACAGATAAATAGCTCTATCTGGTTAGTCTCTAAATATAGCGCATACGGTAACACTTTACAATAAGGTTAATTAGTTAACATTAGTTAACTACATTAGTTAGCATGAACTAATAATGAACTGCACTTATACAGCATTTATTAATCTTTGTTAATGTTAATTTCAACATTTACTAATACTTTATTAAAATCTTGTTCACATTAGTTAAAGCACTTTTAACTAACATGAACAAACAATGAACAGCTTTTTTTTTATTAACTAACATTGCCTAAGTTTAACAAATACAGTAACAAATGTTTTGCTCATGGTTAGTTAATGTTAGTTAATACATTAACTAATGAACCTTATTGTAAAGTGTTACCGCGCATACAGCAACACCATTACACCACTGCAATTTCAACAGGAACAAACAATGTCACAGGTAAATTGAGTTTTATCTTTTTTTATCAATATCCAATCCAATCCAATCTAATATTGGTCCTTCTGTAATTACAAGTGGACTTCAGGGGAAATATAACATGCTGCAATAGTGTTGAATATGGCCCCTTTAAAGAAGATAAAGCCGTTCCAGACATTAGAAACTAAACAGCTGCAAGTGTGCATTTCAGCTGCCGACATCTGACTAAGACCAGACAACTGTCTCGCACCCTTGGCAGAAGAAGCCATGCACTCTCTCACAAACACGTACGCGCTTTCACACACAAAGTTCAATTCATGAACGACACTTTGGGTTAACCCACATCCCATGAAGGCTTGCCTGAATGCTTTGGGTTCGACTGACTAATTGATGGCATTGTGACATCGCAACCGCAGCTAGGAAAAAAAAAACACTATTGTTTATATCTGAATTCCTTCCAGACGCATTGTTTACAAGTTCAGCGCAGTAGCCACAACCACAGGCCACAAATAGGAAGCCAAAAGAATATGTAAATAAACAGAAAATCTCCATTTTCCATAATGTAAATCATTTTGATGAACATTGCCTCAAATGCACAGAAAAAAAAAACAGTCATGATAGGTTCCCTGTAAAAGATCTAAGCTTTTTAAAAAGGCCATAAATAGAAACCCTGATGAGAAAATAAAATGTCAATTGATCAATTAACCCGCTAATCTACTTACTCAATTCCCTGTCACTTACTTTTGTAAAGACGGGATTCAGTTCTGCCTCAGTGGTCGGTGGAAATACTAACGGCAGATTGTTGTTCTACAAAAGCCGACATCCATTCCAGTAAGTGTTAAATGAATGCATTAGAAACCTGCTTTAGAACATGTAGTCTGTGTGGAGGAGAGGCGCCCAGCAGATAGAGGCTGCAAACTCAGCGATAAATATTCTACGGCAGACACTGTCTGGCCTGACGCTGCGAAAGCAATAAAATGCTCTTCACAATCCACAGTAAAATTCAAACAGCGTGGCCCGGCACAAATATCATTCTCCTAGCTCACTTGTGAGTCAGCGCCAAGTTTGTTTTCCACCAGACTTCTGCCAGTGAGACGGGCTGCGTTCGCTTCAGTCTGAGCAAAGAATTATGGGATTTTTATGTTCATAGCAGTTGCTTCACAAGTGCTAGCTCAAATTTAGCTTACTAACTGAAACTGCGTGCTACAGCTGGCACATTTTACATTTACCAAAATGATAAACAAATGGAACAGCTGAATTACATAATTTTAGTACCATAAGCCTCTCCATTTAGCAAAAAAAAAAAAAAATCCATTATCATTAAAGCCTATCAAATTATGGTTACCAGAGAGAGCCTCAATTACTAATAATGCCCATGCTGGCCAAATAGAGACAACAACAAAAAACATGCATATGGAACTTCCTTTGGTTCTCTTTCAAAGCACTTAACTGCCGTAAAACAGAAATGAGCAGCGCTTGATGAGTGAATGGACCAGAACGCTGAAACATCACTCGTTTTTTCACTAGAGCTCGTTAAACAGCAATGCATATACGTACTCAATTACGACATTTGCCTAATTGTGCCTCAGATTAGTGGTCTGGGTATGAGTGATAGCTGCTTATTGTCAGAATATCTCTCCCTCTAGAACTGTGTTTTAACACTTTAACAGCCAATAATGTTGTATTGTATGTCTGCCCTTTAACAATATCGTATCCTGTTATGTATTTGAATTTGAATACTTTATGATACTTACATTGCATCACAAGCCCCGAAAATCATCACTTTTTAAATTTTGCTTAAAGGTGCTCTATGAAAGGTTGTTGTTTTTTTTTATTAGAAATGTACATAAAAAAACTGTGTTTAAAACCGAATCAAAATGGTAAGCTTTTAATAATGATTTATTACTTGAGCTGTCGGATCGCATTTTGTTGGGAAATGTCCGTTTTTTGTTTTAAACAGAGATGGCGATAAAGAGTCCAAATTTCCATAGTACACCTCTAAAGTGTAGGTTCTGCAACACTATAGTGGCACCGAGCTATGGAAGCTTGTTTCCGCCACAGAATAAAAAGTATAAAAGGTATTTTTTTATCTCACAATTCTGACTTTATTTCTCACAATTGCTAGCCTGGGAAAACCCAGACAACTTCCGGCAAATTTAGATTTGCTCTGAAAGTTAGTCTGGCAAAGAGCTCATTCAAGCCCATTTCCAATCCGTCGAAATCGCGGCACCAATCAGAAACGTTGGGGCGGGCTTTACACGATGACGACAGCACACCGACGGTGAAGCAGATTTTGTACATTTACAAAGATGGATGCCACCGACCGCCGTGTAACTAGGGGTGTGACGGTTATAGTTGAACACCGTCATTAGAACTCTATAACCGCCAAAACCATGTTATTAAAATATTTTTTTAACAAACATTTTTTATCGTAGAGAATGTTTAAAAACTAATATCAGGTTGCGAGGGAAACGGAGGCGGAGTTAGTGGTGCTTAGGAGGCTGAGTGCTGGAGATGATTCGGGAGAGGTCTGTGCACCCCCTCCCAAGAAGAGAAATCTTGGAGATCTCCTTAATAAACGGAGGTCTGAAATCTCTGCCCCTTTACCGATCAGAGCGCGCGCTGACAGGGAGTAAAGCCTTGCTTTGTCCTAAATTGCAAAGTTCATTGCAAAGTTTTTTTTGTTAAGGTTTTGTTTACTGCGTGTGATTTATTTAATGGAAAGCACATTCACTTCTAGTTGTCTTGCTGTTAATTTTAAATAAACGTAGAGCAAGTAGCTAATCAGTGTCTGCTCGTTTATTCAAACTAAGGTGTTCTATAACAGACGAACGTCGCTCTGCATACGTCATCTCCTTCATCGCTCTGATTGGTTGAGCTAGTCCGTTGGTGACGGCCCTTTGGAAATGATTTGTCTATGAAGCTTTGCCAGACCATAACTCAGTTACAACTGAGAATGGTCTGGTTTTAACCAGGCTACACAATTGCGAGTTTACATCTCTCAATTAAAAAATTTTATCTCAGAATTGCGTGATATAAAGTAGCAATTGCGAGTTAAAAAGGTAGAATTGTGTGATATAAAGTAGTAATTGCGAGTTAAAAAGTCAGAATTGTGTGATATAAAGTAGTAATTGCGAGTAATAAAGTCAGAATTGCGTGATATAAAGTAGCAATTGCGAGTTAAAAAGTCAGAATTGTGTGATATAAAGTAGTAATTGCGAGTAATAAAGTCAGAATTGCGTGATATAAAGTAGCAATTGCGAGTTATAATGTCAGAATTGCGTGATATAAAGTAGCAATTGCGAGTTAAAAAGTCAGAATTGTGTGACATAAAGTAGTAATTGCGAGTTATAATGTCAGAATTGCGTGATATAAAGTAGCAATTGCGAGTTAAAAAGTCAGAATTGTGTGACATAAAGTAGTAATTGCGAGTTATAATGTCAGAATTGCGTGATATAAAGTAGCAATTGCGAGTTAAAAAGTCAGAATTGTGTGACATAAAGTAGTAATTGCGAGTTATAATGTCAG